>NW_018164757.1:296638-306925 GCF_001263595.1 Phalaenopsis equestris | reverse complement strand
AAGTAAATTAAGAACTGAGTGAAAAATCATCACAAATTATTTTCTATTTTAAAATTTGCACATACAAATTATCTCTTCATTTTACCATATCTCAGAATAGGGAGAAAGACAAAGAAAACTACTCGGACCTCATGAGAAAGATACAAAAAAATACAAATTTCATAAATAAAAGAAAGTTTATACAACAATAATAATACAAAACCGCGCGTTAGCTGTAACTCTTTCTCAAAGCAAATCCTTTGTAGCCTCTCTTAAACTCTTTCTGTTTTTACAAGACACTTGATTTTCTCTTTAAAGATGTATGGAAGAAGAAATCTCTCACTTCTCTCCCTCTCTTAACAACTCTTAGGAGAAAATCACTCTTAAACTCACAACACTGAACAATAGAACACTCAAGTACTCTCAATTACACACTAGCCCCCCCTTTCTGATCAATTTTCACTCTAAATAAAACATAAAGGTTGTATTCCAAGAGGTGTGTTCAATAGCTCTTCAAAAGGCGTCCAAATTCATCGAACCTTCTAAAATTACGCTCACCACTGACATTGGCACATTGGTGTCGTCAGTGTCAGTGGCTCAAATTAAATCTTTTACTCTCTGTCAAATGGCATCGTCGACACCCACGATGTTCTGGACTCCTGGTTCATGTTGGCGCCATTGGCGCTGAGTATTTTTTCAAAAATGTCATCTTGACTCCAAGTTTCATTCTTTTTTCTTCATTTTTTGACTAAAAATATATACCTGCAAAAAAAACACAAAAATACCCTTCTTCAAAGTACAATATCACAAAAAATAAGCATAAAATAGGTACTTAAAACAGTATATATTTTTTGTGCATCAAAATCCCCCAAAGTTAAATATTATAAAGTTAAATATTATTTGTCTTCAAGTAACTCTTTTACTACATAAAAATATGACTTATAGTGAAGAGTTTAACTTCTAGATTTCCATATTCTGGTCTACTAAATATTATAGCATCACTTAAGAAAATTTTAAAGTAACTCAAGTTAATACTAAAGTTATAAGAATATCTAATAGTCAAGTCTAAGATTTCTGATTTTCTATTTTTTTTCAAGGAAAATTGCAAATTATTATATTAAAGCCACTTAGAATATCCAAATGAAAAATAATTTCATGAAAACTTTATTAGTAAATATGCTAATACTTAGATACAAGTTTAGAGAATGTAACCAAGCTTTCTTCCTTAAGTTGATTCAAGGGAAGTCAATTTTTTATTAGCCTTCTCCTTAAGCTTCTCCTCACATATTATTCTTTTCTTTTCTTTCCTTCTTTTTTTTTCTTTTTCTTTTCTCTTAGGATCATTTTCAATCTCTCCTCTATTTTTTTTTTTATGTGAGGATTACTATATCTAGATAGCCTTTAATGATTTTGAACTTCACTATCTTCTTCTTAAAGTTAAAAACTTTTCACATTCCTTCACTTTATAAATTTATATTAGCTTTGAAGCTTTTTCATAAAGTTTCTTTCTTTTCTTCTTACATGAAACTCTAAGATTCTTAATACTTCAAAAATACAAATTCCTTTACTTACAATGGTATTCTTTCCTTCCAAATATCTTAATCTCTAGAATTAACGTTTATTATTGAAAAATTTTATTAAAGCTTATTATATATTTAAAAACAAAAATATAGTTATCCAAAGGTTAGGCTTTCTATCACCATAGGTCATGTTCAATTAAAAATTTTAAAATATAGTTCATTGAAGACAAATAAAATTAAGTTTCTTTCTTTAAAAATGAAATTACAGGGTGAAAGAAAATAGTTAATATATAAAAAGAAACTTACCTATTGAAGGTTCTGATTTTGAAACTTAACTCTAAAATATTGCATATGCTAATATGAAATACTACAAAACTTGAAACATTAAATAGCACAAAATATATATTAAAATATTTGTTGAGAAAGAGTTAACCAAAAATTAAAATACAATAAAGTACTAAAAATAAATAACAGTATGAAAATAAATTTCAATTTAACAACATCTTTACAGATTAGTTCACGACATCACATTTAAATATAAATCAAAGTTTTACATTTAATTAACTAAACATAACAACAACAACAAAATTCAACAAACAATAATCTAAATAAAAGAACATAAATAAGACTAAATAGAAATTGTTACTCATCATCATCATCAGCATCTTCTTCTTCTTCTATATCAAAGCTTTGCTGCTGATGGGTGACTAGGAAACTGTACTGAGTGGTCTCCCCTCACGTATCTTACCATACCATCACCATGTGTAGCATCACATTCAAAATTCTACTTTGTTAATTATCATTATGTGCATTTCTGGCCTCTAAATTTTCAATTCTGCTCTCCATCCTTAAAATATCTTCTTGTTGGATCATCATCTGTTCCATAAGCTTTTGGAGAGTTGGGGTACTAGAAGTAGAAGGAATATCCCTACTCCTACTTCCCGATATCCATCCAACATGTGATTCATAAGTTTTAATGTTTGCTGGCCCAATAGGTTTAAGAGGCTCAATTCTTTCTGCATCCATTATAAAATCAACTCATGCCTACTCATATAATGTGTAAATCAAGGTAGGGTGTACTAATCCAGCAATAGTCTCACCCATAACAATAGAACAAGTGTTCCTATAGATTATAGATCCAACATCTAGACTGTCCATCTGTTGGATACAAAAGTTCAGGATAGCTCTATCCTTAGTAACTTCATTATGGTGATTCATAGGTATCATTCTGGTGGATATAAAGTAATGTCGAGACATGGATATTACATTTAACATAGAAGCAGGGAAGTTTACCTTAACGTTATTTTTCACTTATAGAAAAATGCTTCTCGCAATTGATAAAATTCATTAATCCTTCTCAGGGTGAATTCAACCATTTTACCATGAACATAGACGTGGTCATCATTTGCATAGAACTCCATGACTATACCAATAATGGCCTTGACAGTAAAGTAACAGAAATTTTCCCATTGTCAAAAAATAATTAATCTCTCGACTTCACCACCCGAATTTTTTAAAGCTCGATCCGGAATTATTTTCTTTGTATTCAGTAGGCTATTAAAATGAATGCTAGCTTTGTAGTTTACGAATTTTTGGTCATCATATTCCAATTTCCTTTTTCCTTTTCTCATCCTTGGCGCCATTGTAAGCAAAGAAAAATTGATAAAATCCAAATAAATTCGAAAAGTTTTGAAAATCACAATGTGGAATGTTCTAAACTTATATCCACTAAGTAAGAGTTCTTCACCAAAAGATTTTCTTAAATTCTCCTAAAAAAAATTCAAAATTTTGGATCTCGGCAATGTAGGAGAAATCCTTGGTGGAAATAAAAAATTTTTAGAAGAAAGTGTACCTCTTACCAAGAGAAGATGAAATCCAAACGTCTTTTGTAAACTTCTTTTGTCTTCTAATCCCTTTAAATCCAAGTGTTTGCAAGCCCTAGGGGTGTAAACCAAAGGTTTAAGGTGACCGAAAGGGTAAAATTGGTTTTTTATTATGCAGTTCATGAAATTAAAGGGATTTGGGGTCTTTCGGATCTCTAGCGTCGTTGACGCCATTGCCCAAAAAATATAAAATTTTCTTAATTTTCGCACATCAGTTATTTAAAATTTCTGTTAAAGTCTAGTTAGTCTTCTTTTTTTCTTCTTTTTTTAAAAATAATAATCGTCCTTAAATAATCTACAAACAAATGTTTTTACAAACAATATGAAACCAAATTTTATATATGAAATTCAAAATTTTTACAAATATAGATTTTTAATCACACTCACACATACATTAAGCAAATCACACTTTAATTCTGAGTCAAAATCATGCCACAACACTAGATCGCTGAAAACTAAACTATACATACACTTAAAGTTATAAGAGTTTTAAAGCAAAGCAAATCCAACACACTTACATTAAAAACATAATTAATTTTAAATAATGGAAAGTTCAACTTCTTCAATTACTCCTCTTCATCTTCAGTGTTATCTCCTCCTCTAATATCTCCCATAGACTGGTAATGGACGTCTAAATTGTAGAAGGGTCGGTACGGGAAGTGATCAGTCAAATTTTCATTGATCCAACCATTCTTCTTGAACATCTCCACCAAACCTGCTTCAATTATTCCCGTATGATCAAAGTGTTCCTTCATCTTCCAATCTAAGTGATCAAAAACATAATTAAGATTTTCTATTGCACTCATGATGCTCTGAAGTTCTCTTTCTATTTTCTTCATTTTCTTCTCCAAAACTATTGAAATTCCAACTATATAGGGCATTAAGGGTGTTGAAGTATGTGATGATTGATCCAAGATAATATCCAATACTTCATTTCCATTTCCAATATAGTTTTCATCAACAGGATCTATGGGCTCCCAGGGTAATAACACTTTCTCCCAAATTTCATATGGCACTTAAGATTGACTGCAAAGTAAGAAGATTCTTGATGGATGCCACAGTACATACATAGGCCCATTCATTATAATACCCATAAAAAATTTAAAAATAATTGATCCCACATTAATGGGCTTTCCCATTTGAATGCAATAGTTTAAAATTGCACTTTCTCTTGTAACTCTACTAATTTTCATTGTAGGGAGTAGTTTTTAACTCTACTAAGCTTAAAAATTCACTCAAGTAACTACTTTTGGCGCTTAAGCGTGGGGTACCTAGCACTTAGGGGTGGAGCCTCTGGCGCTTAGGCGTCAGATTGGGCACTTAGGTGCCCTAGTTCATCTTTGCACCTTTCTTCATTTTTGCTCCGTATTTGACCCTTTTTCACTCCTTTTAACATTTTTGTATAAAAATACTATATATTTTAGGTGTATCACATACCCCCGCAATCCTATGAGCATACACTAATCCATGGTCGCACACAATTCCCCGCAATCCCACGTGCACACCACTGCAATTTCATCATCATACCGCCACAACCCCATGCTACACACCACCGTAACCCCCACAATACACCTGTGATACGACATCCAATAATACCATTAATAATACCATCTAAAAACGTTATTTCCCGAATCTTCTCCACATTAAAATGCTCGGGTTTCATACACCTTGTGCAGAGTGCACTTTCCCTTAATTAAGAAAATGAGGTTTCCTCCAAGAACACTTAAACTCATTTAATGGCTTGTTTTAACTTAAATGGAAACCCTAAATCTCTATGATGAGACTAAATCACACCCCTCCGCCAGACTTGCCAGCTACTTGGAAAACCACCCAAACCTCTTTTCATTGCTCTAGCCTGGGTAAAACCCAGTTGGCTTCAAACCTCTTTCCATTTAAAATTAAGCCCTTTTGACACTTGACACAACACATTAGATATCACCATCTTAAACCTCTCCTCTTTTTCAGCAAGAATTGACCTAATGCAGCCCTAAACCAGCCACCCTAATGGCCTGAAAACTTCATAAACTTAGAACCCCCATGGCTAAAAACTCAAATTTGCACCCACCTTAATTGGCTCACTCCTATTGGACTTTGAACATTGGATTCCTCCAACTCAGTCCCATCTCAGCATCCTTTTCACTCATTTTCCTAACCAATTGGCCAACATCCCTTTGCCTATAAAATGACACCCTCCCATGGAAAAAATGAGGAGATACACACTTACCCTTGGGAAGCTATGCCAAATTGTTCCTAAGACCTCCTACACCTTCCCTCGTCAAAATTTCATCATCCTTGGCAGCCCCTCACCTTGCAAAACTTTAACTTTGAATTCCAAAAATATGGTATTTTTTGGCCTCAAGCATAAAATCCACCAAAACTCTCATTAAACAAAAATATGGTATTTTTTGGCCTCAAGCATAAAATCTACCAAAACTCTCATTAAACCATCACAGATGCTTCCATGCACTATAAAACCTCATCCTACATCGAAAGCCCCTTATATTGATCTCTCTAACATAGCTATAGATCAAGGTCAAGCCACATCTTTGTCGAACTCTTGTTTAAACTTGTCGTTGGAGGAAACAATCACTTGGAGCAAGTTTCTTGGACTCAAACAAAGCTTTAATAGCCATCCAATTGAGGCTTCACCTCTTGGACAAAGGTATAGCACGATAAACCCTAGTTCTCGTTTGGTTTTGGTCCTCTGTGAAACAAACTTGCACACCATGCTTAAGTAACCATATAGATGTGATCTACATGCTTAGATGACAATGTAGGAACCGCACCTGATTTTGTTGAGAACCGAGTGAAATATTAGGTTTTAAAGTTGGACGGCTTACATATTCTAACGCATTAGAGAAGATGAATAGTTTCTGTGTTATTCTCGTTGTATTGTGGTAATATTTAGGTGTTATTCTCAGGTCTCTATTGTTTTAACTTGACCCTTATTATTCTTGTTGTATTATGGTATTACTTAAGTGTTATTGACACTGTGTTACAGTTTTATTTGCGTATTAATGTTGAACTATTGTAATTTTACTTAAATATTCATGTGGTTAAGTTAAAATGGGACATTCTTATTTAATCAGTTTCAGAATTTGATTTAAACTTTGAAAAGTTATATCTTGATGTAGAATAGTCATAAAAATAAATCAAAAATAATACTGTGTTTCGTAAATATAGGAGAATAATGTGAAGCAATCTTTGGAAACATGTGCTTACTGCTTTATTTTTAAATTTAATAAAAACCACATAGACAAATTAAATCATGAAAAATAAAATGTTGATCATCATAACATGAAACATTGAGGGCTTGGTCTTCATGGCACTAGGGATGTTCTCTAATTTTTTCGAAGTCAGAGAGCACCCCTAAGGTAGGAAACCCTAAATTTCTAAGGAATCCACTTCTTTTCATTTAAATATTCAAAAAAAATAAAATAAAAGTCTAAAAAATATAAAAACAATTTTGTTGAGTTCGTTGAAGTCAGAGGAGTCAAAAAAAATAAATTTGAATTTTTAAAATAAAAAATATTTTCTATTTATTTTTCCTCTAAAGATCATTTAAAAATTATAATAATTCAAATACATTTTAAAAATTTTTCAGAATTTACCTGGTTGACTCTCTGACCTTAGGGAATATCATAACTTTCTCATGGATAGAAGACATACTTTAGAAAGTTAAACCATTTACCTTTGGAAATGCACATTTAAAAGATTTAATTAAATACATAAAATAAATAAATATAATAAAATTTTAGATTCTCCTCTGATGTGTTAATTGGTTTGTGAGTAACCAACCAACAAACTTTCAAGGTTGCTTGAATGAAGTTGTGGGTATTATGGGGTAGAAGCCTATAGGGGTACTTTGAGAATATCACCTTTTCCCCTAATTTAATTAATATTTAGGTTAAATCAGTGTGAAGGGCATTCAAAAATAATGATTAACTTTCTTAAATGATTGAAGCCTAAGGAAATATAAGATAACAACTCACTCATAAATTTTTTCTACAAAAAATCAAATTTTTAATTATTAAGATTGTTAGGAATTGGAAGAAAAATGAAAGTTTAAATGATTTTAAAGTGAAAGTTTTTTGAATTACGAAGTCTATAACTCAAAAATTTAAACCCTAAATTAATAGAGAAGTAAAATCCAATTTTTTTATCAATTAAGATGAAGTGATTTCTTAATTTTCTTCCAAAATTACAACTCTACCATTAGGCTTTAAGAGCTTAGTAGTAAATTAGGCTTGATCTAATATCACTTGGAGATTAGCTAAAACAAAAACATTAATGGACTTAAAAATTTAGAACACACTACATGCTCAAAACTAATTTAAGGGTAGAAGTGTGAAATCCCATTAAACCTGCAAGCACACCCTCAGATGACTTTATCCACATAACCCTCTGTTAAACAATGAAGTTTATCCTTTGTCCTTAATCATGGGATAATTAAGACATTAAACAATTTGCACCACTTAAAACACAATAATTCAACACAGAATGATTAAATTAAAAACATAGTAGGACCAAAAGGAAATTGAGATAATCCAAGAGGTTTTATTATTGTTCGGAGTCATTTTACAAACACCCTTGCAAGATCTTATATATATTATAGGTCACTTGGACTTACTTCAATATGGTTAATAGTCCTCATCCTTAAGCATAAGGATACACCAAGATATGATTTAAGAACCTTATTAAATAAATCTACTAATGAAAATTCTTGTCATAACTTAACATACAATGATACCCAATGCTTAGGGATTTGGGTTTGAACATGACACTCAAGTCCTAAAAGTAATTGGGAATATTTGAAAAGCCACATATAGATCATTGAGGTGGTATAATTTGGATGGTCTTTGTGTTAAGGGGGATGACAATAATGCTTATGTGTGCTAAGTGTGGGATATTTAAATAGTATCTCCTACCTCAATGATATTCAAAGAGAGAATAGGACTGAAGAAACTATAAACCAACTATCGATAAGAAGTTGCCCCAGGCTTTCTTAGGTTACTGGTAGGTCTATTCCGATCGAAGTGATTAACTTGTGAACTATCTAATGTAACAAAATATTTACACGTAATATATATATATATACTTTTCTCATGACACTACTATTTTTGTCTGCTAAGTAAACTCCACATGCATGACAACATCAAAGGATTTTGGAAGTTATCCTATAAAAAGTCCACAAGTTAATCACTTTGCTTGAGGACAAGAATTGCCCTCCTTAAATTGTTGACTGGTATCTTCTATCTAAAAATGGATTCTAAAGCATATAGCCCGACTTTGAGCCCACCCAGAACTTAAAATCTTATACCCAACCTCAATCTTCTATATGTGACTTCGCATTTTGTTTAATTTGCTCGGGCTTGTTTTTAACTTATTTAAGTTATCCTTAAGTTTTCTTATGATTTGTTTAAACTTTTAGCAAGTTGTTATGTTATGTCATACCAACCTTGGAGTAGCATCAGGAATCTTAGGTACGCATTTTTATTTTATATTTATCACATTTTGTTGTATTTTTACTACACCTTTTTTACTACTTTTACTTTTGTATTTATTTACAATACATGCAAGGCCCCTAAGGTAGACAACAATAGGACATATGCTAGGTGGTACTTTGTCGTAGGCCATGACTCAACATTTTACATGTTCACATGAACCTTAAACCCATAATCGCTACATTACAGAGCTTTGAGCAAACTTTATGGGCAGCACATTGATACACCTAAAATATATATTATTTTTAGACGCATTTTTATACCTATTTTTTTAGATATTGCACTTTAATGGAAGGTATTTGTGTGTTTTTCTTTCAGGTATAGGTAAAAAGGTGAAAATTGCTTAAATGAGTGAAAATGGATCAAATTTGGAGCAAATAGGAGAAAATTGGGCAAGAGTGTTTTGGCGCCTAAGCACCAGATCTGGCGCTTAAGCGCCGGTTAAACAAAGAACAGAGAAGGTCGTGCCTAAGCGCCATAGGCCCCGTGCTTAAGCGCTTAAGCGTCAGTGGCAGTTATTAGATGAGTAAATTCAACTTTTGCAAATTTTTTTTTGCAAATTTTGAAGAGGTTTTTGAGGCACACATTGGCTTAATAGGTGGTTACAACCACCATAGATGAAAATTATTATGAAAGGAGGCATCTCTTGGAGAAATACATTGAATCAAAACATATTTTGAAGAGATACCAAGGCACCTTTTGGAGATTTATAACAGAATGAAGATTAAGTCTTTGAAAGTGTGCTTGAAAGGAGAAAGTTATGAAAGTTCTTAAATTGGGGAGTTACTTCAGAGAGATTTTCAGGCACCACATATTTATTTTATCCTTTTTTAGTTTAGTTTTTATATTGAGAGTGTTGTAAAAGAGCAGAGATTCAAAGGAACTTCAAGAGTTCTTTGGAGGACTTGAGATAAGTTTTTATCTTTTGTTTTAGACTACTTTTGATTTTAATTGAGACTTGTTGTTGGTTTGACAATGATTTTTACTTTTAAACTAAAGTGTGGCTTTGGTTTCTCCATGGATTCTGAGCAGTTTTTTTTATCTTTCTTCTTAAATTGATAATTAATTAAGTGTTGTATTGAATTTGTGGAGAGTATTGATCTTTAATGTTGAAAGAAGTTGTGATGATTCAAATCCATGTACTTCAATTACTTCTTGATTTAGTCAGTCCATATGTTAAAATTTGTTGTAAGAACATGTAAGAATCGGGCTGGTATTGTTTCAGTCAACAATTTGAAAGAATCACATGAGGTTGTATGAATGAGAATGTAGTTCATATGATTGAATGCAAATAAATAAGGAAATATTCGTTGAAGGGTGTAGAGTTGAGGACTTTAAAGTGACAGGTTAAAGCCCCCAACTTGGTTTATTTTTTTAGGTTCTGATACGAGATGTTAGCCC
>NW_018164757.1:291773-294880 GCF_001263595.1 Phalaenopsis equestris | reverse complement strand
GAATAATAATTATAGATCTACTTATCCTCTAGGTTTCAACAGTAATACACAATTTAAGGAGAAGAAGTTATCTATAGAAGAAGTGGTGTTATAAATGGGAAATCAATTACAAAGTTAAGGAGCTACAATTAGAAATATTGAGAATCAACTTGGGCAAATTGCAAATTCATTAAGTAATAGATCCTAAGGAACACTTCCTAGTAATTCTGAATCAAATCTGAAAGACCAGAATAAAGAGCAAGTATAAGTTGTTCAACTTAGAAGTGGAAGAGAGTTGGAAGGTAGGGTTCAAAAAAAAATTGAAGTAGAAGAGATGAAATTGATGAATCAAAAGAGGACGCTCCAAAAGATTCTGAAAGACCAATTTCTCCATTGAAAATTGATTTGGAAAAACCACCACCTCCATTTCCTCAGAGACTTCGTCAACAGAAGTTGCATAAACAATTTTCAAAATTTTTGGAAATATTTAAGAAGCTTATAATTATTATTCCATTTTCTAAAGCCTTAAAACAAATGCCAAGCTATGTAAAGTTTATGAAGGATAATCTCAATAGAAAAAGGAAATTTGAAGATAATGAGACTGTTGCACTTAGTGAGGAGTGTAGTGCAATAATTTAAAAGAAGCTTCCTGAAAAGCTTAAAGATCCTCGTTGCTTTACAATTCCATGTGCAATAGGAGACAGATTTTATGGGAAAGCTTTATGTGATTAAGATGCAAGCATTAACCTTATGTCATTATCAATATTTAAAAAATTATGATTAGGAGAAATAACCCCTACTACTGTAACTCTACAGTTAGCAGATTGTTCAACAACATACCCTAAAGGAGTTATAGAAGATGTCCTGGTGAAAGTGGATCAATTTATCTTTCCTATTGATTTCATTGTGCTAGATATGGAGGAAGATAAAGAGATACCTTTCAATTTGGGGAGACCTTTCCTAGCCACAGGAAGAGCAATGATAGATGTGCAGAAAGGGGAATTAACAATGGGCGTCAATGATCAAACTATTACTTTTAATATTTCATGTTCATTGAAATATCCTTCAAAAGCTAAAGATGATGAATGTTTTAGTATGTATGTTATAAGATATATAAGTGAATGTCATTTCAGAATGAAGAAAAATCTGAAGTACAAGATGTGGAGCACGAGCAAGAAGAGGAATTAAATCAATGTGAAGATCTTTTTAAGGAAGATTCAAACTATGTTTGAGAAAGTTTTGAAATTTTGGACATGATAGACAAAGATAAATCATTTTTCCATCTATTGAAAAACCTCCTGAACTTGAGTTGAAGTTACTTCCTGATCATTTAAAATATGCCTTTTTAGGAGTTTCCTCTACTTTACTAGTTATAATTTCCTCAAAATTAATAATGGAAGAAGAAGAAAGGTTGATGAAAATTCTGAAAATTTTTAAGAAAGCCTTTGGATGGACAATTGTGGATATTAAAGGAATCAGACCTTCAATTTGTATGCATAGAATTCATATGGAAGAGAACTATAAACCCAGGGCTAATCCTCAAAGGAGACAGAATCCTGGTGGCGAATATGCATTGATTTTGGAAAATTAAATCTTGCCACAAGAAAAGATCATTTTCCATTACCCTTTCTAGATCAAATGCTGGATAGACTAGCTGGGCATAAATACTTTTGTTTTTTGTATGGATATAATGTTTATCACCAAATTCAAATATCTCCTGAGGATCAAGAGAAAACAAATTTTACCAGTCCTTATGGTGCTTCTGCTTTTAGAAGGATGCCCTTTGGTTTATGTAATACCCTTGCTACATTTCAAAGATGTATGATGGCAATTTTTTGTGATTTAATTGAAAAAGGATTGAAGTATTCATGGACGACTTTTCAATGTTTGGAACTTCATTTGACTCGTGTTTAGAAAATTCATCCAAAGTTCTTAAGCGCTGTGAAGAAACAAATCTAGTCCTTAATTGGGAAAAATGTCAATTTATTATAGCAGGAGGTATTGTATTAGATCATCAAATATCTAAAAATGGTATGGAAGTAGATCCTGCTAAAATTCAAGTGATCGCTAATTTACCTTATCCAACAAATGTAAGGGAAATTAGGAGTTTTTTAGGACATGCTGGATTCTACAGGTGATATATTAAAGACTTTTCAAAGATTGCTAAGCCTTTATGTCATTTACTGGAGAAAGATGCAATTTTCAATTTTGATGAGGAATGCCTAAAATATTTTAAGTATTAAAAAAAAAATTAATCACTGCACCAATTATAGTTTCACCATACTGGGGAAAACCTTTTGAATTAATGTGTGACGCTAGTGATTATGCTATTAGAGCTGTTTTAGGACAAAGATGTGATAAAATTTCAAAGTTATTTATTATGCTAGTAAAACTCTTAATGAAACTCAAATTAATTATACAACTAATGAAAAAGAGTTATTAGCAATAGTATTTATTTTTGATAAATTTAGATCATATTTGATTGAAATTCATTGTGTAGTGCATACAAATCATTCTGTTATTAAGTATTTAATGAAAAAGAAGGATGCTAAACCTAAACTTATAGGATGGATTCTTCTTTTGCAAGAATTTGATTTTGAAATAGAAGTTTGAAGGGGAGTAAAATCAAATTGCTCATCATTTGTCCATGCTTGAATTAGAAAAACCACTATGTTTTGAAAAAAAAATTAATGAACATTTTCCAAATGAACATTTTCCCATTTTCCAGATGAAAAATTGTACACTATTAATGAGTGGTGTGTTTCGTGGTATGCCGACATTGTAAACATTATTGTTAGTGAAATTATATACTATGGAATGACATACCAACAGATGAGGAAATTTATTTCTAAAGCTAAGACTTATTTTTATGATGACCCATTTTTATATAAACAAGGAACGGATATGATTATTCGAAGATGTGTACCATTAGAAGAAACTTATGAGATTATCCAAAAATGTCATAATTCTGATTTTAGGGGACATTTTGGTGTTGATAAAATAATATACAAAATTTTACAATCTGGATTCGATGGGCCTACAATCTTTAGAGATGTTAATGCTTATATCAAAACTTGTCATAGATTTCAACGAGTAGGCAATATTTCTAGAAGAAATGAGATGCCCCT
>NW_018164757.1:290365-291718 GCF_001263595.1 Phalaenopsis equestris | reverse complement strand
TAGATTTCATGGGATCATTTATACCATCTTTTGAAAATTTATATATTCTATTAGCAGTGGACTATGTATCTAAATGGATAGATTTTGTTGATTTACCTCGATGTGATGCTCAAAATGTCCCAAAATTTTTGGAAACGAACATATTTTGTAGATTTAGGATACTGAGAGTTATCATTACTAATGGGGGAAGTCATTTCAGAAATGTCATAATGGAAAATTTTTTAAAGAAATACCATATAAATCATAGGATTGCTACTGCTTATCATCCTCAGACAAGTGGTTTGGCTGAATTTTCCAATCAAGAAATTAAAAGAATTATGGAAAAATCTGTGAATCCAACAAAAATGGATTGGTCAGTCAAACTTGACTATGCTTTGTGGGCTTATAGGACTGCGTACATAACTCTTATAGGAATGTCCCCATATAAGCTAATATTTGTGAAAGCTTGTCACTTACTGGTTAAACTTGAGCATAAAGCATATTGGGTGATTAAAGAGTTCAATTATAATTTGAATGATGTTGGTAAGAAAAGATTATTGCAATTAAATGAGCTTGAAGAGATAACGAATAAATCTTATGAGAGTGCCAAGATTTATAAAGAAAAGATGAAGCTGTGGCATTATCACTAAAAATTTTCAGCCAGGGCAACAAGTTTTGCTATATAATGCAAGGTTAAGATTATTTCCAGGCAATCCCAAGGTTAAGTGCATGGGCCCATTTATTGTAATAAAAGTTTATCCTTATGGAGTTGTGGATAATAAAGATCCTAAGTCTGAGAAAATATTTAAAGTTAATAGACATAGACTAAAACCTTACTTTATAGGGGATCAGCATAAGTTTAATAATGGAATGATGTTGGGTCAATCAGAATAGCACTGATTACTTCGGGCTGATGACGTAAAACCAAGCGCTTTGTGGGAGGCAACCCATAATTATCAGAGTATTTTTTTTTTATTTTTGTTCTATGTGTGATTAAGAAAATTGGGGTAGTCTTTTTGAGAATATTATGTGTTAGTACTGATTTTATGATTTTATTTAATGATTTAGACATGTTAGAATAAGAATTTGGACTTTAAGTTGACTAGTGCCAAAATGTGCACTGGCGCTTAAGCCCGACAGTTTTAACACATGTGCAAAATTCAGATTCTAGAAGGGAAAACCACCAATTAGTTTGTAAAAACGTGCCAAGGCAGTTTCTAAATGTGTCCAAGAGTTATTGGAAGGATTTAGGCCTATAAATAGAAGTGTTTTGTGAAGGAATTTGACCTCAGATCATTTCTAGCCCTAAAGTCTAAGAGAGAGAGATTTTGAGATGATGTCTTCATGGGAGATGGATTTGAAGAAGAAGGAAGA
>NW_018164757.1:285729-290072 GCF_001263595.1 Phalaenopsis equestris | reverse complement strand
TCCATTTTATCAACTTTAAGGAGATATTGCCCCAGGAGATACTAATGAAAGACCTGAGTTTGTCCCATCAAATGAAGAGTGAAATTAAGTTCTATGTTTGAGTATATTTGTTTGGAGTCATTGTGTTTACATGTTGGTGTTGTTTTTAGTTTTTATGACTTTTTAAGAGTTTAATTGTGAAATGATTGTTAAGTCTTTGAATTTAGGAAAATTTTCTCATCCAATACTATTTGGAGTTAGAATTAAGTGTTAATTGTATTTGTACTCGTTTGTGAATTAATATAAGTTTATTTCTATGAAAATTTATGTTATTTTTAGCCTCGAATTGAAATAGTTATTATGGAGAATTTTGAGAGAGGGAGTTATAGGAAGTTGAAAATACTTGAAAATACTCATTTAAGTGTTATGAGACCATTTAGGGGTGGTTTACTTAGGCAAATAGTGCATTATACTTTAATTTGAAAATTTTGAAAATCATGCACTGGTGTCTAAGCACCACATCTCGCGCTTAAGCGTGAGCTAATCCGAGAGGCAGGTGCCTAAGCGCCACTAGAGGCAGGTGCCTAAGCCCCACTTAGCCGCGCTTAAGCGCAGGTTCACGAAAACCGGTTCGCGAACGGTTAAAAGTGAAATTTTAGCCTAAAAATCACCATTTTTAATGCAACTGTCACCTTCAACCTCTCGAGTTCACGATTTTTTAGAGATAGGGCACATCTTAAGTTCGGCACATCTAAAGTGAAGATTTCTTGGTGGAATCAAGTGAAATTTGCTAGATCCAAGTTTCTTGAGGCAATAGCTTTATTTTTATGCCAAAATTTTGGATTTTCACCATGAGCACATTTGGAGAAATTCAAAAATCCACTATTCATGGTGAAAAATGAGGAAAAAACTATGGAAATTGCATGGGAAGTTTAGTTTGTGCTTTTGAAAGTTTAGTTTACTAGTTTAGACTTGATTTTTGAAGATATTTGATTTTTGAAGTTATTTTTGAAATTTATAAAATTTGTAGAATGGCACCAAGAATGAAAAGGAGCAAAGGAAATAGCCCTTTTGATTTGAGTAAATTTGTTAGTTTGAAGGCTCAAGATTTGTACAGTGATGCGTTTCAATCATGAAAACTTATTCAGGAGCAGTGTTTTAAGAATCTAGATGGAGAAGTGGAAGATTTAATTGTTTGCCGACAATGGGAACAATTCTGTTGTTTTTTTGTTGTTGTCATTATTTTTGTTGTTAGGGAGTTCTATGCTAACCTTCCTGAGGCTGAAGATGCACCATGAGGCTGAAGATGATTGAGTTATGGTTCGAGGAAATTTGGTACCTTTTTCGCCAGAGAAGGTAATCAACTTGTTTTATCATCTGCCACCTGATATGTTATGTTTTTATGCAAATTATAGTTCGAATGAAGCGGAGCTAGACCAGATTATTTCTTACATGACTATTGGAAGAGGACTTTGGAAGATCACTAATGAGAGGAGAGTCAACTTCCCAACTTTAAAGTTATGTGAACCTTCAAAAGCTTGGCACTATTTGATTTCTGCCCGTCTGCTACCAACAAATCATCTTAGTGAAGTGACCAGAGAGAGTGATGTTAAATTATTGTATCCAAGAAGGAAAGCTTATCAACATTGGAGATCAACATTGGAGCTTTGATCTATTAGACTATCATCAGTTCTGCCACAACTATTACTACTGCAGGTCTAGGATTCATTTCCTTGATCTTTTCTTTGTGTGAGCAAGCTGGAGTTAAATATGATAGCTAGGAAGAAGTATTGTTACCTCTAAAGCCCGTCACTAAGGTAAATGTGAAGACTTATTCTGAGAGCATTCTTTTTTTGGCTGGAGAGGAGGATTTTCTAGGAGTTATGGAATGGAGACATCTACTGCTTCTACATCTAGACCATCTACCTCACGTACTTCTACATCTAGAGGTGAGTCTATTGAGAACCGAGACGCATTATTACAGAGGATGATGGACAATATTAATTTTAAAGCTGATAGGGTACAAAATTTAGAGCATTTTGCAAATCATGCAGATAGGTATAATAGGAGAAAGTGTGATTATAAAGAGAAATTCCACTCATCTCTGGAGAGCCTAATTATAGGTGACCCAGGAGTACAATTTCCTCCATATCCTAGATACCCTGATTATGAATCTACAAATGTCTAGAATAGCGGTGATTCTGAAGATGATGAGGAGGAGGACTAATTTATTTCTATGTCTATAATATGTTTTAGACTATGTGTTTAGGACTTGTGATTTGTGTTGTGTTATTTATTTTTATGTTAAGGACTATGTGGTCTGATACGGCTACATTTGCATTTGTGTGTTGATTTGGACTATGTATTATGTTTTAGACTTTGATGTTTTATTGTTGTTGTGATATTTGTGTTAGTTAAAATTTTTTTTTTAAATTCTAGGGTAGTAACTATTGTGATTTTTGTGATTTAGTTAGTTTATAACTTCACTTAATTAAATCTTGCTAACATAAATCTTAAATTTAAATTTCAGAAACTACTACCCTGTATATTTCTTTTATCATGTTTGTGTTTTTATTTTTATGCTATTGTTTTTATGTTGAGACTGTGATATCAAAGTTAGTGTGTTAGTTTTCTTTTATGTTTATACTCATTGCTTAGAAGTCTATCGAATCTCTACATGTTGAATTGAAATGAAAATATTAGAAAATTTGATCAAAATTAATTTTACTCTTATTTTTTAGTTTTTCTACCTGTATCATTAGGGTTTAAAAACTCTTGTTAGCATGTTATTTTAAATTTTCATTCCTCCTTATATATATCTGATGCTAAAATGTTTATTCTGTTAAAAATATAAGTTTGTTCCTGCTTATATATATCTGATGCTAAAATGTTTTCAAAACTGGAATTTTATTTGTTCTCAAATGAGCTACAAGTGAATTTAATTTAAAGAGAAAAAAAATGATTATGTATATGAAGTTTAATTAGGGAAGTAAATTTTGATTTTAGAAATGAGTAAGAGAATTTAGTTGAAATTTTTTAGTAAAGAAGAAAAAATTTAAGTTCAAAGCTTTTAGTGTAGAAAATATTTAATATAGTGTAACTATCTTTAGTAAGAAAAATTGTATTTTTAAAAAATTTAGATAATTTAGACTTTTATTTTTCATACTTAAATTTCTTTTATTAAAATAATTTTCAAAACTATTATTATATTTATAAGTAAAAGACTTATATCAAGACTTTGCTTTAGGAAAGGAGAAGTAGAATTCAAAATTATTAAAGGCCTATCCAGATACAGTAATCCTTGCCTGAAAAAGAAAAAGAAAAAGAAAAAGAAAAAGAAAAAGAGAATAAAAATAAAAGAAAAAGGAAAAGAAAAGAAAAAGAAAAAGAGAAAATGTAAGGGAGGAGAAGCTTGAGGATTAGTGCCTAATCAAAAATTGCTTCCACATTTGATTTTTTTAAAGTATAAGACTTGAGAAATTCTTAAGGTTAAGGATATAATATAGTAAGTAAAATTATTTAAAATAAAAATTTTTAAGTTGAGAAAAAAAAGGACTAAATTCTAAATTTGGAAAATCTACAATATTTTTTAATTAGATAGGAACTCATATTTTCATCTTTCTTAACATTAAGAATTTCTAAACTTTAAGTTAGTCTCAATTACTGAACATTTTTTCATAAATTAGACTACTATATTTCTACATCTAAATTTTAGTAACGCCTAAAGAAACTCATATTATTTAGTTTTTAAAGATTGAAGTGTCACTTAAGGACAAGTAACATTTTAAATTTGGGGGATTTTGAAACACCTAAAATATGTGGTGTTTTCAGACGCATTTTTATACCTATTTTTTAGATATTGCGCTTTAATGAAAGTTATTTGTGTGTTTTTCTTTCAGGTACAGGTAAAAAGGTGAAAAATGCTTAAAGGAGTGAAAAATGATCAAATTTGGAGCAAATAGGAGAAAATTGGGCAAGAGTATTTTGGCGCCTAAGCGCTATATCCAGTGCTTAAGCACCGGTTAAACAGAGAAGGTCGTGCCTAAGTGCCCGAGGCCCCGCACTTAGACACGAGTGGCAGGTATTGGGGGGGTGAATTCAGTTTTTGTGAATTTTGAAGAGGTTTTTGAGGCACCCATTGGCTTAATAGGTGGTTATAACCACCATGGACAAAAAATATTGTGAAAGGAGGCATCTCTTGGAGAAATACATCGAATCAAGACATATTTTGAAGAGATACCAAGACACCTTTTAGAGATTTATAAAAGAATGAAGATTGAGTCTTTGAAAGTGTGCTTGAAAGAGAAAGTTATGAAAGTTCTTGAATTTAGGAGTTAGTTCGGAGAGATTTTCAGGCACCACAT
>NW_018164757.1:284907-285427 GCF_001263595.1 Phalaenopsis equestris | reverse complement strand
AGTCAACAATTGGAAAGAATCACATGAGGTTGTATGAATGAGAATGTAGTTCATATGATTCAGTGCAAATAAATATGTAAATATTCATTGAAGGGTGTAGAGTTAGAGGGCTTTAAAGTGACAGGTTAAAGCCCTCAACTTGGTTTATTGTTTTAGGTTCTGATATGAGAATGTTAGCTCCCATGTGGAGGGAATCAAGGGAACTTTAGAGTGACAGCTAGTATCTTCCCTGCCTAGCCGCTCTTCAAAACTATTCAAACTTTAAATTAGACAATGTTCTTTGTAGCACCTCTAGTAAGGGTAAAGAATATTATTGCTCCTATTTGGCACAACACAATTTGCATACTTCCACAATAGAATTCCTATTACTTATTAATGATTCATGGTAAGAAGAAAGATATTTTTCATCTTTAGTGCTTTTCTTTTGCAAATACTCTAGTTATATTTTTAAATTGTTATTATTCTATCAAAATATTGAAAATACCAAAAATATTTAAATTTTCATTACTGCAAGAATCAT
>NW_018164757.1:266074-284817 GCF_001263595.1 Phalaenopsis equestris | reverse complement strand
TTTTTAAAAATAGAAAGTTTCTAAAATTGCATATTGCATAATCTCCCTGTAGGTTCGATATTCAGGTCCTAATCAAAAAGTCCTATATCACTGATAACGATATGTATACTTGCGTAGTATCCCAATATATATAAATTAAAGTTAAATTCTTATTTTTCTTCAGGATCAAGTTTTTGGTTTTTTTTGTAAAATAAAGAAATTTAAGTGAAAAATATAATCAAAATTATTGTTATATTGTTGCATATAAGCAATAAATCGGGATCACACAACAAAGGACTTCCACCGACAAATCAAGGCTATAACATGATCTACTTCAACTAAATCATTCCTTAGAATTAAATAATAAGCCATAAGATTTCAAGGTAGTTCATCCAGCATGACATAAATCCTCACTTTATCTTTAGGCCTTTGCACAATCATGTAGCGCAATATAAGCCCTAACTCTTTTAGAACTCTGAGTTCGTCATTCTATATTATGTTAACCCTCCTATCTTCTAAGTTATTTGTATTATCATTTATGGTGTAAGTGTAAGCCCTAAATTAAATAATTAGCAAGAGAAAATAAGAAATGACATCATTTCTAAAACATAAAGCCAAACAATAGGATAGTCTGGGAAGTCACCGAGGTTTTCCTCAGATTCGTGACATCCCTTACCTTTCATTCTTTTTGACTCCTAAATAATTGTTCCAACTTGAGCCATCCCCTTTTGGCCTTCCCATGTTTAGCTTTTAAAATACAAACTTTGAAATATTGAAGCAAATACCTCTGATCATCAACGAGAGTTTTTTTATGTAACTTCAATCATCAGGATGTAATCAACTATAGAGGCTTACCTCTATAGGGAACTAAAGAACCCAAGAAATATAATACCCACTTAATCCTCAATATTAGGTAAGAAAACATGTCGATCATACATAATAGGTTTGCAGACCAAACGAATGTCATAAGACCAAACGAATGTCATAAATTTTTTAGCTTGTTTAATCGAACTCACTGACAAGCAGTATGCCCATCTCTTGGGATGGTGTTTTACTTGTGGTGTTGTGCTCGATTATTTAAACTATTAAATATGTGAGATCTTATTGGTCTCATTTTTTTCAAAATTAAAAATGTTGAGATCTTATTGGTCTCATTTTTTTCAAAATTAAAAATGTTTTTTTTTTCAAAAATTAAAATTATACACACACACACAGATATATATATATATTAAATTAAAAAAAATTTCAATGTTAAAGAAACGGACATCAGCACCCTAAGTTTTTTTAGGAGGACCAAATCCTTCTTTTGCCTCCATCACTTAATCAAAATATACCATTTATAATCCATTGCTACAAGTGCTCCGTAAGGTTATCAACTATCAAATGTAGTCTTTATTTGACTTGAATTATTAAATTAAGATATTATGAGGGTAGGATGTCCATTGAACCCCTCTAATATTTTGTACCAAGATAAATGGTTTTGAGATATGTTGAGTATAAATTAGCCTCTACCAAGCAAAATTATAACATTTTTGGCCACCCAAATCATTGTACAAACTTTTTTGAACCCCCACCTCCCTTTTATAAGCGCCATAACCACCTCCTTGATAAATTGTAATTCTTTGGAATATGATTATCCTTGTAACAGAGGCATCTCAACAATTGGAGTCTAAAGGAGAATACTTTGTGAGCATGAAATGAAACTACATGCCAAATGAATTATGTCAGCTCACATTAGCTTCAAAACTTATTAAAGCTAATGAGGTTATATGACAACATCTCCCAAGGTTCATAACTATTGGTTTCTCTTGACACTACTAGACTAAAGAGGCACCAATTTTGGCCTATAAAACATACTGATTAGAGGCTTGTTCATGGATGAGTTTTATCTCCCAATTGGTGATAAGAGACATAGTTAGTTCTTTTAATATAAGGTCAAATGACTAAGTAGATTTAATTTTTAACAGAAAGTGAATTAAAAAATAATGATATTTAATCAGGCACTATCAAGTGTAAAGTAAAGTCATGTTAATGACTATTGGGGCTTTTGTATAGGATTTCACATGTGGTCTCTTATATTTATATTATTTATATATCCATAATGAGCATCTAAACATGGGAGGTAATGAACATAATCATCAATAGTAAAAATTGATCAATACTGACCAAATCACACTTCATAAAATCTTATTAATCCTCATGCTTTAGTAAACATAATGACTATATGAACTCAAGCCAATCTTAAGGTAAGAATTTAATGAAAACAATGAGTGACCCATAGATTCTCTAACTATTTTACTATGATAAATTAAAAATTAAAGCTAAAATTTATACAATATGTGGAAATATATTTTAATGCGCACATTAGCAAGCATTAGATTCATCAACAAAGAATGGATCCCTCATCCCTCCATTAGTTAAATAAATGTACATGTCATAGAGTTTTAAATTACAATAAAGGGCTCTATAGACATTATCTATGTATGACTTTGTGATATACATGATTACACCTTATTATTTTTCAAAGAAACTTGCGGTCTTCTCAAGTAATTCTCAATATACTCATACTAGCGAATGGAAGGCTCAAAATTAAGGAAAATAGTTGAGAGAAATAAAATGAATGAAAAAAAGAGAAAATGCTCATTAAAAGATTATCTCAATTGCAGAAGAAGACTTCAACCCATACATCATTTTTCAACAATTCTATCACATAGAGAAAGTTGAATGGTAAAGTGAGTTCAAGGATGAGACAGAGCAAAAAATCATGTGGAAAGAATAATTGATATCATGTCTTGCCTATGAAATTCACAAATGTCCATTATACATATTGACTTGGAACCAAAGTGGATGTGTCGATGTTGATCCTTCAAAGATCTCCACCAAATGTTCTATTGGGTTCTCTTTCTCGGAGATGATTCTTGTTGTGACAGAGGGTGAGGACATTCTCTTCATAGCTGACCAACTCGTTGGCCATCAAAAGCAATTTAACCAAGTTTTATGGCTCAACCTTGCTTTAGTCTGCATTTTCCATTCTAGGCTCTAGGTCTAACAATTCCATCAACTCTTTATGGAATTGAATGACGTGTGAATGCATGCTCTTATGTCATCCCTAGTTAACCTGCTGCAGAACTTGTGAACTCACTTGCAGATTCTCCATGTTGGTAAATTGATCCACGAACAATCTCTAAAATTAGTGAATGATGTGATTACCCCTGTGTGTAACTCATTGAGCCACCTTAGGGTGATTCCCTTAGCATGGTAAATAAAAAACAACACTTCAATGCATCAGTAATTTTTAGCAAGCGAACTCACAACTCAAATGATGCAAGGTGATCGGTCGGGTCAAACTGAGCTTTCTAGGAACCAAGTAAAAGGGCCATGAACTTATTTGTTTGTTCAACATCTAATATCTGCTAAGAGAAGAGTTTCTTTGGCTAGATGGGGATCTTTGTACGCCCAAGTCATTGCTTGTTTATAGGCATGCACCCAGGGATATCATATTACTGGGAGTCAATGAATCTCTCTAGCCCCTAAGCTGTTCAGCAGCCTTGGCATTCAAATTCTTCCTTATGGTGACTTTGGTCCCATGAAAACTACTCCTTCTTCCAAGTACCGCCCAGGAAAACTCTGCCATTTGATCAACATCTTGTCTCTCAACTCTTGTGTTTTTTTGTTTTACAAATTTCTTTGCGCAATCCATGTTTCTTGGGCCTCTCAAGTGGGATTGTTATTTGTTTTGTGCTCTTCTTCTTGTTTTTGGCAAGCTTAACGCTCAACACACCTTTTAGAATGTTGACTCGAGATTGTCTAATAAATCATACCCAAGAAACAGAGTCTAGCAGAGAGAGAGATAGAGAAAGGAAGATATACAAAAAGAGCATAAATTAGCCTTAATAATTTATTAGCTTTTGCTGTAGAAATTATCTCCTATTTAAAGACTAGGGGGTATGAAGTTTACAATTACTTGCCTACGCCTATTCGAAATTAGGTCCCCACGGGGCATTTGGTCATAAATAAATACATGAATAAATTAATGAATGGATAAAATAAATTAAAAAGAGGTTTGTGACTTGGTTATCTCATCCTCCAGTCGTCTAAGGCTGGTTCTCCAGTAAGTTTATTTGAGGGTTTTCAGTCTACCGGATTATGGGCATTTAGTCTGTTGAATCAAGGGGTTTCAATCAATTATTTTATGGTTTTTCGGTCGCCCAAACTATCGATCTTTCATCATTATAGCCAGGGACCTTCAGTCGCACAGACTAGGGGCCTTCGGCTGGCCAAGCTATGGTTCTTTGATCGGCCAAGCTGTGCTCCTTATGTCGGCCAAGTTGTGCTCCTTGGTTGGTCAACTTTTAATATGTTTACCAATTATCATTTCTTTTGGACTTGTCCTATTGTTATGATGAGGATAGGTTGTCGCGCAAAGAGCGCATTACCCTAATTTGGTAAATAGTTCTACCCTTTCAATCGAAAAGTAGCTCGTGAGTTGTGTAGGTGCCCTATTAAATGCTAGCACCCGTGGAGGGCCTTTGGGGTTTTTCACCAAGATAATCTGTTGTGTTGTGTTGAGGTGCTCAATGGTTATGTCTTGGTAGATGTTCCTTGGTCCTCACCTGAAGGCTTGTTGCTCAGCGGGTTCTGTATAATTTCTTGGACTATCTTTGTTTAGATACTGAACTTCTTGGATTCATATTGATGTGATCCCTGCCTTCCATTAGACCGTCTTTGACTGCACTCATTTTCTTAGCACCATAAGATTCCTCTGAGACTCATGCTCACTCATTATGGGTATACACTCTTGTTGAATTAAAAATTGAAAAACACCTCATGCATAGATAATGTGTCACTTATGTAATAATAAAAGAATATGTATTAAATAGTTTAATGCGAAGGAATTTAGTGCTTTGCATTGTAAATCTTTTTTCTTTTTTTTTTTTCCTCCTCTCAAAATATTAGTTAGGTTCCGCCGCCACACAATGCTCTTAAGCAAAGTGCTTGACGACTCAGCTCACACTAGTGTATGCCATATGTGCCTCCATTTGTCCAGGTGAGAATTATGCATCTTCCTTTATTATTTTTAGTGTATAAAATCTTTATGAATTCCTTTAGTGTTATCTAAAGAATTTTGTTTTTCAAATTAATTCAACTGCCATCAATGCGACAGAACTCTGTCTAAAGTGCGACCGTACGTTAGTGGAAGGAAAGGAAAAAGAAAAAAAGATGGTTATATGGCGTTCATCATGGTTATCATCCTGGTTATCTACTTACGTTTGGGGCTGGCTTTAATGATTGTTTACTATGAAATTTATTTTGATATTTAGTTGTTCAAAATAATCTTATTCTTAAATTTGTTATGTGCAAAGGCTTGTTTTCATTTTCAAATTTTCAGACAACTTGCAATTAGGCATCTATCTTTTTAATATCCAGACACACACACAAATGCAGAAAGCTCCTCTTTCACTAAAGAAGTCGGCCGAAAGATCTTTTCAAAACAATTTTAATTGAGATATTAGCAGTAAGATAGTCATATATATGATTGAATATCTTGAAACTATATGCCATTTTACTAATGCCAAAATATATAAATAATAACTATTATTAAATGAAAAATAGAACCCAATTTCTACTTCACTAGTGCTAACAAAAATGACCCTCCGATACTCCTCATCGTGCTCATTCTTGCCTTTACTTAGTTGCACAACTATCCATCTCTCTTTACCCTCTTTCTCTCTCATTTCTGATGCTCTATTCTTTGTGTGTGATTCGAGGACAAAAATGGGTTCAACATCTCTGAAAGATGTTGTGAGAATGAATTATGCCCCAAATAAATGCAATCATGCATGGAGAAGAGAATAGCCACGAAGAAATCCGAGCAACAAGGACAACACAAAAGAGTTTTTAATCCAACAGATTCATGAGCTCAAAGAACAAATGATGGAAATGATGTGAAAGACATTTTCTTAAGCAATATTTACGCATCCTCAACTGAGAGCTCCTATGGGTCCGAAAAGGGTACTCGACACCAACCTTAGTTCGAGGTGAAGAGGATGGCTCATGTGCACTATCTTGACAACGTGGTTTCAGCCCCATTGTATCACGTTAGATAGAGGTGTATTGAGATGTCATTATATTCTCAACTAGAGAATGTTTTATGGAGGGAAACCATAGAAGTCCGAGCACTCGGGTACTTCAAGATCCCATCCAAAGAGTCTTATATCGGACGGTCAAATCCTCCTGAACATATCCCCTCTTTCAAATACATTGTATTCTTATATCGGACGGTCAAATCCTCCTGAACATATCACCTCTTTCAAATACATTTGTTGAGATTGAACGCTCACTGAAGTGCAGTTCATCTTCATAACTCTATAGGAGTCTGCCCTCTGTTGAGTCAATAACTTTCCATAAGGATGATATTTATAGGAAAATTTACTATATTACACAAAAGTCTTACAAGAGTACATAAACATTGCTGTAACATTGTAAGAAGCATGGAGAATCCTTTCTTGCTTTTGCAACAAGATTTAGATACTATAGCTGCCTACACTGCCCTAACTCACGACTTGAATAAAGGCACACTCTGCTACATAGTGGGTCTGATATCACAAAAGATGTCGTCGGAGTTATTTGAACTTGCCAAAAACTACATATTGATTGATGAGTACAACACACTTTTGGTCCTTCTAAGGGCTAAATGATTAGAGAACATGCCTTTGAATATGCACTTCTATAGAGATGAATGTAAGTCAATTCTCCATCGACAACCAACAAACAAACAAACTTTTAGAAGCATCATCCTTGCCCATTACAATGAAAGACTCATACGTTGGAGAGGAGATATCACCATCATAGAGATGATATTGATATTGAGGGAGGTTGGCATACCACCATTTAAAGAGGGGGTCCCACCAAAACCTCTTAAAATCCTCTAGCACACTCCAATGAGAATTTTGATGGATATGGTTAAAGAGGTCATCTAAAATAAAGAGTTCTTTTAAAGGCCACTCAGATGATGGCTAGAAGATGAATTAAATATCCAAAAAAGTAAGATGTGCATACCATGAAGATCATGGGTAGAACATAGAGGAGTTTCAACACATCTGAAGCTTGATTGAAACATTGATCAAGGTCATGAAGCTGAAGGAATTTACAGCACCAGGGGTGTCCCCTGGAGCCAGGGGAAAGCCCTAACAGAGAATGAATGTAATGATTTTTTTTTTTTTTGCATGCCATCCACATCAAGGATGTTATCCTCGCCATTCAAGGTGGGGATGGAGTTGAGGCCACTTGATCCTGTTACTGCTTATATGCAACAGTATAACAATGTCTTTGATGATATTTGTCATTTATGTTTCCTTACTTTGCAACAGAACGAAAAACTTGATCCTACATAAAATAAGAATTTAACTTTTTAATTTATATATATATATATATTGGGATACTACGCAAGTATATATATCGTTATGAAGTAACATAGGACTTTTTGATTAAGACCTGAATATTAAACCCAGAGGGAAAATAAGCAATATGCACTATTTATCAACAAACCTTCTATTTAAAAAAAAATAATTATTTAAACTATAGATATTTTTACAGTAAGTAAAATTCAATTCCTTTTGGTCTTTTTGATATTTTGACAAAACAATAAAACTTCTAAAGATAACTTGAGTTTATGTGAAAGAAAAATACTTGATATGAAAATATCTTTCTCCTTATCATGAGTAAGTAATAAGTATAAGAATTCTATTGTGGAAGTCTGCAAATTGTGTTGAACCAAATTGGACCAATAATATTCTTTACCCTTACTAGAGATGCTATAAAGAACATTGGCTAATTTAAAGTTTGAATAGTTCTGAAGACCGGCTAGGCAGAGAAGATACTAGCTCTCACTCTAGAGTTCCCTCGATTCCCTCCACCCTGGGGCTAACATCTTGAATCAGAACCTAAAACAATAAACCAAGTTAGGGGCTTTAGCTTGTCACTTTAAAGTCCTCTAACTCTACACCCTTCAAAGATTATTCCCCTACTTATTTGCACTAAATCATATAAATTACATTCTCATTCATACAATCTCATGTGATTCTTTTCAATTGTTGACTGAGACAAAACCAGCTCGGTTCTTACATGTTCTCATGACAAATTTTAACATATGGACAGGCCAAATCAAGAAGTGAATGAAGTACATGGATTTAAAACATCACAACTTCTTCCAACATTAAAGATTAATACTCCCCACAATTTCCATCCAACACTTTAATTATTTATCATTTTAAGGAGAAATATAAAGAACAATACTCAGAATCCATGTAGAAAACAAAACCATACTTTAGTTTAAAAGTAGAAATCATTGTCAAACCAACAAGAAGTCTCGATTAAAACTAAAAGTAGTTTAAAAAAAAAGATAAAAACTTATCTCAAATCCTCCAGCAAACTCTTGAACTTCCTTTGACTTCTCTTTTACAACACTCTTGGCTCTCACAATAAAACTAAATACAAAAAGGACAAAGTAAATTTATGATGCCTGAAAATCTTTCCAAAACTATATCTCTCAAAACTCCCCCTTTCCAGCACTTTTCATAACTTTCCAGCACTTTTCATCTTTCCAGCACTTTTCATAACTTTCAAGCACACTTCAAAAATTCTCAACTTCCTTCTTTTATAAATTTTCAAGAGGTGCCTTGATAACTCTTCAATAGACACACCCGTCACCAGAAGAGACACAACCCACACACACCTCCTCCCCCTCTCACTTAAAGAGACACGTCTTTAAAATAACCCTTAAAATCCCCATGAGTCACTTTAGATGCCCCTTCAAAATTTTTCCAAATACATTACATCTTAAGAAATACTGATTCTGGTGCCTAGGCTCCAGTCTTCTAAGAGCAATGAAATAACTCGTCGACGCCTACGTGTCAAGTCAAAATTTTATTCTTTGCTCCATTTGACTTCAAAATGCTCCATTTTTTCTCCATTTACTCTAATTTCTTAGCCTATTATACCTGTAATAGAAAATACAAAAAGCACCCTCCATTAAAGTGCAACATAACTAAAAATAAGCATTAAATGAATATAAAAAATAGCACATTTTCAGGCATGACAATGGCAAAGTTATGCCCTAGGCTCATCACAGCATGTAATATTTCTTTAAATATCGTTCGTTTATCGATAACATTGGCCTTTCACTTTGGCAATCCACGAGCTGGTATGATCCTCTTAATTAGATCTTTTTCACCACGAACGGTCCATCCCAGGTCAGCTCAGATTTTCCTCCTAACTTGCGGTGTGCAAGGATAGGCCTTCTAAGAATGAGAACTAATTCACGAACATTGAAAGTACTTAGGCAGACTAGCTTGTCGTGGGCTCATATCCTCTTTGCTTGTTACAGTTCCAATTTTTGTTGTGCTGACAACCACTTTCCTTCGAAACACTCTAGTTCTCGCGTCAAAGCTTTTCATTGTCCCCTGTCGTAATTTTGCTTGCCACCGCTAGTGGCAGGAGTTGTACTTCCAAAGGAAGAACAGCCACAGACCCATACCCTAGAGCATATGGCATATATTGTATCAGAGTTCTAACCATTGTTCTGTATTCTCATAAGGCTTCCAACAATTTCTCATGCAATTGTCTCTTGTTATCTTTAAGGGTCTTCTTCAAAATCTGCACAAGTGTATTGTTGAATGCTTCTACTAATCCATTCGTCTTAGGGTAATATATCGTAAAGTATCTCCAATCTATGTTGTGCCATTGAACGAAGTTGTTGATTTTAGTGCTTTTGAAAGCGAAGCCATTCTTAGAGATAAGTCTTCGTAGTATGTCAAATCTATATACGATCTAATTTTTGGAAAATTGCAGGATGTGTTGTATTGTAACTTCCTTTAGTGGCTCTGCCTCTGCCAACTTGGACAAGTAATCTGTTGTCACAAGTATGAACAGGTGTCCGTGGATCTATTAGACCTGCGATATACGTGCCCTAACACTCAAAAGGCCACAACGTTATTGTCGGATGTAGCGTATTTGGGGGTTGATGTAGGGCCACTTCGTGTATCTGACATTGGTGGCAATTCCTTGTCTTCGTCATGCAATTTGTCATCATCTCCGGCCAGAAAAACCATACTCTTAACCTTCGCTTTCATCTTCGGCTCAGACTCGTGAGTGCCATAAAGTCCAGAGTGCACCTCTTTGACGATTTCTTGGGCCTCTGCTCTGCTGATACATCTGAGCCACATTTGGTCAAAGGACCTTCTGTATAGAACATTGTCTATCTAAGTGTAGGACAATGCTCTCTTCTTTATCTGGTGGGGTGTCTACTTGTCATCCGACAGCTTCCCTTTCTATAAATATTCCACAAGCAGTTGACGCCAATTCTCTTTATCTTTTGTGACTATTGTAACTGCCTCTTCATTACTTGAGTGATACGTTCACTTGCGTTTCAATCCTAATGAAGTTTTAAAATCAATAATTAGAAATTTAATACTTAAGTCACAAGGAGCAGTTATAAAATCATAAAATTATATTATCAGCATAGAAAGGAGGTCAAGTTTTTAGAACATTTGCCAAGGATTGAAATTAAAGAAGATATACAAAAAGCAAGCACATCATATTGCGGTATCAAAAAACCATTTGCATAATTTGAAAATTATTTTCAAAAGGTTGCGACAATTCAATCTTAAAATGAACCCTTTAAAGTGCATCTTTGGTGTCACTTTTGAGATATTTTTAGAATTCATTGATTGACATCGAGGAATTGAATCCGAAGAAGATGTAAGTAATTTAAGAAATGTCGCCTCTTAAAACCTTGAAACAATTACAATCTTTTCAAGAAAAGTTGGCGTACCTATGATACTTTTTCTCTAATTTGTCAGGAAGGTGTCAGTCATTTTCAACATTAATAAAAAGGATACCAAAAATATCAGCTGGCCTTCAAAAATATTAAACAAAATATAATGACACCACTTGTTTTTGCAACCTCAATCTTGGGGAGAATTTTTAGGCTCTGTTTGGAGCAGCTGCAGCTGCGCTACCCCAGGAAGCTACTGTAGGAAAGCTAGTTGTTTGTTTGGTGTAGCTGTGTGAAAACAGCATTGGGGCAACTATTTCTGGCAAAATGATCATGATGTCCCTGTTTGATAAAACTATTTAAAACAGAACTATGAGAACGGCATATTTGATACTTTGAAGCTAAATTTCACTTCGAAACAGTTCAAAAATTCAGATGCCCATCTAACTTAACGGTGAGTACAGAAAGTGAAAAAAAAGAGGAAAAACCACAATTCATGAAAACCAGAGCCAAATTTTCGTAAAAAGTGGACTTCTGCAATTTATTGCTAATCTCAAAAGTCATAAATTTAAAACTTTTAAGACTAAACTTTCATTAAAAACTGTACAAAATTACAGATACACATTTCATGCCACAGTTACATTCAAGAGAGCAAAAAAGAAGCCTAAAACAATTACAATTACAATGACAAGTAATAATATGATTATATTATTTTTAATATTCAGACAGTATAACTCTCGTGCTAGGCTTTCCTCGAGCAATGTTCACCATTCATCGGGATGTCTCGGAAATCCTTAAGTTCATGTCTTCCTGATTACAACAGTAGAGGAAATAACAACCAAATGTTGTTAGTATAAAATGGAATAGTACATCACTTGAATTACGCACTATCTAATATAAAATTTTAAAATGAAAAAATACGACAGAGCACAACTTCCATAAATTAGAAATAACCATAGCCTTTCCAAAACCTTTCCAAATCATGGATTCATAAAATCTTTCCAAAACACACATATTTTATAAGTTGGAGTTCTGCAAAGTAATATAAAATTTTGAATAATAGTTTGATATAGTTATATCATTAAGTTCTTAAATGCAGAGGTGAAACAAAGTAAGATATGAAATAACGTACCAGGAACTGCATTGTAAATGTAGCTTAACACAATTAAAGGTAATTAAAGCTCCATAAATAAAAGAACTTTAAGAAATTAGTTGGAGCATAGCTAAAAAAAAATTAAATATATAGATTGAACTCATTGAAAGATAATGAGCATTTCAATGAAGTAAAATGTATTATAGTTGTGCTAACATAAAGTGATGAAACAAAGAGAAACTTCAAGATTGATGGAAGTATAATAACACAATCATTTAAATCCTTTTTAGAATGAGATAATTAAGTATATATATGGTACTCATTGCATGGTGAAGTGAAAGTCCAACATCCTAATGAGTTATCTAATAAAATGTGATAAATCTTTTTTTTTTCATCATCATCATTCATCAACGAAAGAGTTTGATCCATTAAAAAAATTATAGTTGTGTCCATTCCTCCTTTTGATAAAGAGAGTATATTTATGGTCTCCACAAAAGCTTTACTATACCAAATTTTTAGTGGGAAGTTAGGTTTTACAGTAAGATAAATGCCACAAAAGTTAGAAAATGTGAGCTTCCTGATCTTTTCGTAAACCAATAGAAAAAAGTGGTATTGGTATAATTTCTTCGATTTCCCCTACTTTCATGGGAAAAATTGCATGTCCTTGGACTAACAATAACATACATAAAAGATCAAAGAGCTATAAACCTCTACATGATGAAAAATGTTATGAAAAAAAAAATTCATGCCATAGAGATGGTTCCCAAAGCTATCATCAAAGGAGCATACACCTCGACGTCCTAATATATAGCATACCCAAACAGCTATCAACTAATTCAACCTTCCTTCTCTTCCATCACCAAATTATGTAAAAGGTTCAAAATGTAAATGATAAAAAACACAGCTTAATTTTAAATAAGGGTTATAAAGGCCATGGCCCTGTAACTTTTATTGTATTTTGTTCCTCTCTTACTTTAACAAACACATAACTATCAAAATCCGGACCCAAAACATAACCAATTCAATAAACACACATGTCAAAGCAAATTTTTCCAGAAAGAAGTAATTTTGTCTCCAACGTATCTATGACGGGAGATTTATTAACGTGATATCAATCCTTACTACTTCAATCAAGCTTAAATAACCTATGATCAAATTTCCAGTTCAACGTACAAATTTGATGCAACCACTAAATACATAAAACCATCTAAAGCATGAAATTTAACGATCAAATAACTTCAGAAACTTCAATGTACAGAAAAAAATGGATCAAAGATTAAAAGAGTAAAAATTTGGGGGATTGTTCAACAACATTAAACAATCTATTTTGCTTAATCGCTCCATCCAAATGAGGTTTTTTCCCCCATTAATCCAAAAAAAAAAAACACCAGAGATAAGATCAAAGATTACATCTTTTAGTGAAATTCGAGCAGTAAGCCAGAATCTCAGATATCCCAAATAGAAATTCAACATAAAGATATAAAATTGAATTGAAGGTCAGAGCGCAGAACAAATTCTCTATTAGATCAATGACTGGTGCCGTTTGTAAAATCAAATCGTGCTACCGATACAGAAATTTTCATCACAGTCAATACCTTCAAACTCCCCATAGATAACTATAACCATGACTATAATCCCCACACAAGCGCTCACATATGTACATGATATTCTCCGATACTCACAAGTAACACAAGAAAATACCAAATTTGACAGCGGCAAATTCACAAACACGTTACAGGCAGCGATTCACGCACAATTGTAACACCATGATATCAGTAGCATAATAACGCACCTCCTCAAGATGTAAAGCCTGGACCACTGCTCCCTTGCCACCCGAACCACCCTATCCTCTCTGACGTGGTCCGGCGTGAGGCCCATTCCACGCCGCTAGCTCTCGACGGCCGCCGCGATGCGCACTGCCCCATCTCATCGGCGACGATCAGAGAAAAGGATCCAAACCAATCATCACCGCCGCGCTGTTAATTCTTGCTTCTCTTGTCGAGGGTACCCGAGTAATACTTGCACGAACGAACGCGGGCAGCAGGGTTGATCCTGCGGCCCGCTTTTTCATTAAAATGCCAAAACTGTCACCGCGACACATTTCCGCCGCCGCCTCAAACGACGTAGAAATGCGTCCGCGCGCCGTGCCGCGCCTCCGCAGCTGCCCCAAATGAGCCCTTATACTCTACATCGCGCCTTTAGACAACTCTCTCGGAGCCCTGTTAACTCAGTTCAATGATGAGGGTAAGGAAAACGCTCTTTACTACTTGAGTTGACGTCTAATTCTGACAAAGGTAAAGTACTCTCCTATTGAGAAGTCTTGTTTGGATCTAATCTTTGCTACACAAAAACTTAGACATTACATGCTCTCATAAGGTCGAGGGTAAGGAAAACGCTCTCTACTACTTGAGTCGACGTTTAATTCTGATAAAGGTAAAGTTCCCTCCTATTGAGAAGTTTTGTTTGGATATAATCTTTGCTACACAAAAATTTAGGCATTACATGCTTTCTCACAAGGTCAGCCTTATTTCGAAAGTTAACTCATTGCAATATTTGATAGCCTGACCAATGCTTTCTGGTAGGTTAGCTAGGTGGTCAATGATTTTATTACAATTTGGCATAACTTTCATACCTCTTCGTGCAGTCAAGGGGCAGATCTTAGCGAACTTCAGCCCGGCACAGCCGCTACCAACAGATTCTCTGCCCAACGATGAGTTGTCGGATAAGCAAATAATTAGTTTAAAAGACCTTGATGACCGATGTTGGAAGAAGTTCTTCGATGGAGCTTCATCAGCACACAATGGTAGAGACTCATAAGCAGTGGTACCTAGAAAAGCAAGAGTCAGATTAATCTTCATCACACCAGAACGAGGGATGTTATAGTATCCCTACCACTTAACATAGTAGTGCACGAATAATGAGGTTAAATATGAAGCTTTGATAATCATATTAGAATTGGCCATATTAATGGATATAACAAAAAACGACATCTACGACAATTCACAGTTGATCATCCAACAAGTAGTCAAACTGTATAGAGCTCTGAAACCGAAGCTGGAACAGTACCTCTAGTATACAATGAAGTTGTTGGAATGAATTCCTAACATGACACTATATATAGTTCTGAGAGTAGAGAATGCTCTTGTTGATTCCCTTTCAAGACTCGCTAAGGAGTTTTCCTATCCGTAGGAAAATTCCTTTGATGTTGTGGTGCAAGGACGTCAGGTCCTCTCATAGATCGTTGTCCCATGAGAAGGTGAAAACTCTTTTTTATGAATTAGTAAGACTTTACTTAAACTCCAGATAATTATCTAGAAATAAAGGTTGCAAGTTTATGTGTAACAAGAATTAACAAATTCCTACTAAAATTCCTACTAATTTAGTTACTAATTTAGTTTCAAAACTTACAGAAAATGCTAAGTGTTTCTAAACTAACTTTACGTAGAAGAGTTCAAATTATTTGAAAGTCTTTCCCCTTGCAATGAGATAATAATCACTGTAGGAATCAAAATTTAAAAGGTTTAAATGTATTTTTGTGACAAATATGAGCATACTTATTCTTTACATTTTTCCTAGTGCATAAGAAACAATGGCTAACCTAGAGTTAAGTTCTGAAATCCTTGGTTATTTTGTATAGGTTCCAGTCTGTCACTCTAGATTGCCCATTTTGCCCACTATTTTTGAACTAACCTAACCTTAAGTTCCAAACTCTAGAACAAATTCGCTAAGGTTCTAGCATGTCACCATATAATCACCAATTTACACCCATCAAAACTTATCTCCTTATATATTTGCACAAACTTATGGACCACCTTATCACCCACTAGATTAATGTTTACTAGTTGAGGAATACATAGCTTTCCCGGGTCATTATGGATTCACAAGAAGTTTTAACAAACCAATTCACCAAATTGAATATGTAGATTAAATAAAATATTAAACAATTCTAATCCCACACATGATCATTTCTTATTACAAGGAGAAAGATAAAGTAAATTACTCAGACTTCATGAGTTTAGCACAAAAAAGCAAAATTTATTTTAAAATTCAAGTTTACATATTAAAGCAGAACTCAAACAAAAATACAAAGTATTTATCATAAACTTCTCCCCAAGAAAATCCTCTGAAGTTCCTTTAATGAATTTTCAACTCTTCTTATAATTACAGTCCAAGACACACACACACACACACCAAAAGACTCTCACAAGAAATCACCACCACGACCACTACTAAAGGACTCCCAAGGCTCTCACCACTCACCAAGAGCACGATACACCAGCACCTTTTTGTTATCTTATGATTCCTTTTATGATAACTCTCAAAATCCTCAAGAGTTCCTTTAGATTCCCCTTCATCTTATGATTCCTTTTATGATAACTCTCAAAATCCCCAAGAGTCGATTCCCCTTTAAAATTCGTTCAAATTTAATGCATAACAATCAAAAGCAATTCTAGCGCCTAGGTTCCAACCTTCTATAAGCCCAATATACCTTTCTGGCACCTAAGTGTCAGATCCTAATGTCATAACGTTGGGCTTTCTATTTCCACGTATGGGGTCTAGCGCCAGGTGCCAATTCACTTTGTACTCCTTTGCTCCATTTGATCCCATTTTGCTCCGATTTTGCTTCTTTTTCTCCAAAACTCTATCTCTTGTATCTATAATCTGAAACTCTTCACCTACACTCAGCTACCTTAGCAAATTCATAGCTCTCCTCTAGCTTTCTTTCAAACCTCGTTCAGGTGAACCCTACAACTTGTATAGTCTGAGCTGAAGGTGATTTAGGGGATTACATACTTGCCTCATCTCTCTTAGATAGAGGGATGAAGTGTGTAGTCAATGACGTAGAGACCTCCTGTGTTCGTGAATTCTCGCAAGACCCCTCAATGTCTGACCAAAAGTATGAATAAGTTGCATCATACAATGAATCACCTAAGACCAACAAAGCATGTTTCTATTTGATTAATATTAATTCACCAGTTACTTTATTTTGGATAACTACAAAAGTTTTAGAAACTTAGTGAACTAAATTTGAACCTTAAACTTAACCAGCTAAAGAGCCACCTTCTTTCATTTTTTCTTTTGTCTCTCTTATGGGAGAGTCACCGACTCACTTCCTCTTTCTTAGTTCCTTCTTAGAGAGTTGGGCAGCCTTCCTTAACTACCTCCTCTCCTCTGCTTAGTTTGAGGCAGTCCACTTATCCTTTGTCATCAAGATATTTTGGCTCAATTTTAGCACCTGATTCATAGTCATGTCATCAGTGTACTGAACCATTGATAATTTTTTATTAAGGATGACATGCTCTGTAACCTTCAGCCAAGGAGAGATCCCCTTACTTTACTTATAGGTGCCACCAGTTGGTCAGGTTGGAATTCCCTAATCGTTACAGATGCCCCTCAAAAATCCAAGCTTTCAATCATTTATTTTGTTTTTCAAGTCAATTATTTGAAACTTCCAAGTGGTGTCAAATACAACATATCCATCTTTCTCCTCCCTAAAAGATAACATGTGTGAGAATAGCTCTCGAGGCCTTGGAACCTCCATTCTATGAAGGTAGATCATAAAGGCCATTTCTACAACAATAGAGACTTGCTTAACATGGGCTAGTATCACTCCATAGTTGTTGAAAATCAAATGAAGCTCCTTGTACAAGGACAACTGAGACCTACATCAGAATTGATCTCAATAAAAGATCAAAGCATCAACCAGATAATCAGTAGCCCAATTATCCTCGCCCACTGATCCTGAAACTGCTTATATGCAACAGTATAACAATGACTTTAATTATAGTTTTCACTTATATTTCTTTATTTTACAATAGTGCTAAAAACTAGATCTTGAAGAAAATAAGAATTTAACTTTTTAATTTATATATATATATATAAAGTTGGGATGGTTCTTCCAACCTGGGTTATAATAATTTGAATTTAACTTTTCAATTTATATATATATTTGGATACTACACAAGTATACATATCATTACAAGTAGTATATGACTTTTTTATTAAGACCTGAATGTCGAACCCACGGGGAGAATACACAATATGCACTTTCGAACAGCAACTTTCTATTCTAAAAATATAATTACTTAAACTACAAATATTTTTGCAGTATTAAAATTCAAATCTTTTTGGTATTTTTGATATATTGACAGAACAGTGACAATTTAAAAAGATAACTTTAGTTTATGAAAAAGAAAAGTACTAAATTTGAAAAATATCTTTCTCTTTGTCATGAATCAATAATAAGTATAGGAATTCTGTTATGGAAGTATGCAAATTGTGTTGTGCCAAATAGGAGAAATTATATTCTTTACCCTTACTAGAGGTGCTATAAAGAACATTGCCTAATTTAAAGTTTGAATAGTTCTGATGACCGACTAGGCAGGTAAGATACAAGCTCTCACTCTAGAGTTCCCTCGATTCCCTCCACCTGGGGGCTAACATCTCGTATCAGAGCCTAAAATAATAAATCAAGTTGGGGGCTTTAACTTTTCACTTTAAATTTCTCTAAGTCTACACCCTTCAATGATTATTTCCCTATTTATTTGCACTAAATCATATAAATTACATTCTCATTCATACAATCTCATGTGATTCTTTTCAATTGATGATTGAGACAATACCAGCCCGGTTCTTACATGTTCTCACAACAAATTTTAACATCTGGATTGGTTAAATCAAGAAATAAATGAAGTTCATGGATTTAAATCATCACAACTACTTCCAACATTAAAGATCAATACTCACCACAACTTCTATCCAAACTTTAATTACTTATCTTTTTAAGGAGAATGATAAAGAAAACTACATAGAATTCATTGAGAAATTAAAACCACACTTTAGTTTAAAATTAGAAATCATTGTCAAACCAACAAGAACCAACAAGAAGTCTCGATT
>NW_018164757.1:263647-265852 GCF_001263595.1 Phalaenopsis equestris | reverse complement strand
AACTTCCTTCTTTTATAAATCTTCTTTTATAAATCTCCAAAAGGCGCCTTGGAAACTTTTCAAAATGTGTCTAAATTCGATGTATTCTCCAAATGATGTCTCCTTTCACAGGACTCCAATACTCTCTCCCTCTTAAAGGATGTCTCCGTAGTGTTATTCTAATTAAAGTTGGGATGGTTCTTCCAACCTGGGTTATAATAATTTGAATTTAACTTTTCAATTTATATATATATTTGGATACTACACAAGTATACATATCATTACAAGTAGTATATGACTTTTTGATTAAGACCTGAATGTCGAACCCACGGGGAGAATACACAATATGCACTTTCAAACAACAACTTTCTATTCTAAAAATATAATTACTTAAATTACAAATATTTTTGCAGTATTAGAATTCAAATCTTTTTGGTATTTTTGATACATTGACAGAACAATGACATGTTATGGAAGTATGCAAATTGTGTTGTGCCAAATAGGAGAAATTATATTCTTTACCCTTACTAGAGGTGCTATAAAGAACATTGCCTAATTTAAAGTTTGAATAGTTCTGATGACCGACTAGGCAGGTAAGATACAAGCTCTCACTCTAGAGTTCCCTCGATTCCCTCCACCTGGGGGCTAACATCTCGTATCAGAGCCTAAAATAATAAATCAAGTTGGGGGCTTTAACTTTTCACTTTAAATTTCTCTAAGTCTACACCCTTCAATGATTATTTCCCTATTTATTTGCACTAAATCATATAAATTACATTCTCATTCATACAATCTCATGTGATTCTTTTCAATTGATGATTGAGACAATACCAGCCCGGTTCTTACATGTTCTCACAACAAATTTTAACATCTGGATTGGTTAAATCAAGAAATAAATGAAGTTCATGGATTTAAATCATCACAACTTCTTCCAACATTAAAGATCAATACTCACCACAACTTCCATCCAAACTTTAATTACTTATCATTTTAAGGAGAAAGATAAAGAAAACTACACAGAATTCATTGAGAAAATAAAATCACACTTTAGTTTAAAAGTAGAAATCATTGTCAAACCAACAAGAAGTCTCGATTAAAACCTAAAGTAGTTTAAAATAAAAGATAAAAACTTATCTTAAATCCTCCACCAAACTTATGATGTCCATTTGAATCTCTTCTCTTTTACAACACTCTCAACTCTCAAAATAAAACTAAAAATAAAAAAAGTAAATTTTGTGGTGCCTGAATCTCTCCACAAGATTCTCCACGATCTTCTTCTCAGAACTCCAGTACTCTCTCCCTCTTCAAGAACCCACTTCAAATGTAAAAACTTCCTTCTTTTATAAATCTCCAAAAGGCGCCTTGGAAACTCTTCAAAATGTGTCTAAATTTGATGTATTCTCCAAAGGATGCCTCCTTTCACAAGTCTTTTAATAATATTTTCGTTCTTAGTGTTCATAACCATCCTCTTAAGCCAATAGATGCCTCAAATACCTCTTTAAAATTTGGTCAAATGAACAAATAACTGCCTCTGGCGCTTAAGCGCGAGGCCTCTGGCGCTTAGACGCGGCCTTCTCTGTTTAATCGACGCTTAAGTTAATCGATGCTTAAGTGCCAGATCTGACGCTTAGGCGCCAAAACACTTTAGCACAATTTTCACCTCTTTGCTCCAAATTTGATTCTTTTTCAGTCCTTTTAGCATTTTTCACCTTTTTACTTGTACCTAACAGAAAAACACACAAATACCTTCCATTAAAGTGCAATATCTCAAAAATAGGTATAAAAATGTGTCTAAAAATACTATATATTTTAGGTGTATTACCCACTCACTCAAGAATGACATTTTTGTCATACACGAAAGTCTTATCCAACAGTTTAACATCAATTTTGATCAGAGTCAATCTCTTAATCGTCCTGACCAAACTACACATCTAAGTGGAGTATTTAGGAGCCATTGGACTCTGAAGAGAAGCTGATTCAAAGATAAGAAAAGCGAATAAAAGTAAATCTTTACTTACTTTTTGTTCAACCCTATATATAAGCCTCATGAGGAAGTCAAAATGCCTCATCGGGCTCCACCAATGAGTCACATTAGTGCAATAATTGAGGGCACATTGAATTCAAAAATTATGAAAAATTTTATTTATATAAGGGAATATTTTGCACAAGGGTTGTCCACTGCCTCATACAGGACTAAACCCCGACTCAATAGACGCATGTAGAATG
>NW_018164757.1:230507-263637 GCF_001263595.1 Phalaenopsis equestris | reverse complement strand
ATGTAAAAACGCCCCCCCCCCCCCCAAATTATACTTTTCTATTTTTTTCATCCCCCAATCAGACTCTAGAAATTAAGATGGTTACCTAAAATTTTGTCATTTCACCCTATATATTTTCCACCTCTATCTAAAGAACCTCCATACCAATATAGAGAACCACCATTCCCTCCCTCAAATCTGATTTAGTGGCCTCTTTGTGAAGACCTACAACCTAGACAAAAGAGTCCATAGCTTCATCCATGTGCTAAACCAGTGACTGAAGGTACCCCCTTTAGTCATTCACTTCCATCTTTGGATCGGCTGAAGGGGGATCTGGAGCAGAAAAGGTGGTGGGACAGACACCACTTCAGCAACGGAGGGACAGAAGGACCAGCAGGTGCCCCTAACTTGCGAAGATGCTCAACCCTTATTGGTTGGGAGTCAATGATCTCCATGGTCCCCTCTACAACATCAAATTTTGTGTTACAAGAATAAATTAAAGGATCTAATAAGAATATAGGTTACCAATAACGCGCTCTAACTCTAACATACAAAAACTTTTGGCAGTGAGAGGAGGAGCACCACCCTGGACACCCCCTTCAACCAAAAGTGGGAGAGGGGCGCTTTTCATTGGTGAGGCATCACCTTGGACAGCCTCCAATTGAACCGGATCCTCTGTTGGATGTGAAGTGCTACCCTGAACAACCTCCTCAGCCAGAGGTTAAATCAGAATGAACTTCGGTGTTGGAGCCTGAACAACCGTCACCTTTTGCTCCTGCTCATGCGATGGCAGTTGAGCCGAGATTTTGTAGAGTGGCTCGAGAGCTAAAATAGGTGCATCCAAAATATGCTTTATTTTTTTAATCCTTATCTTTATCAATGGCAATGAGTCAAATGATTCTTTGACCCCTTCTACCCGCGGCTTCTTCATCATCAGTTGTTTAATATATATAGATCCCTCAAGCCTAGACCCTTTTGGTAGGGTTTTGGTGCTACCTATCTTCCTCTCATCTCTCAGCCTTTCTCAATTGGCCAATCTTCCTTGTTAGCTCTCTGCTTTGAGGTATGGCAAGAACTTTCAGGTTTTTTCTTCCTCTCATTTCCAGAAGGGCAAGCCTTTGAAGCTGGGAGCCCAAAAGCCTTCATTAGCGCTTCTTCACTCCTTCATCTCTTGATCCCTGACATCACCATCCACATGTATAAATAACTAAATGATAAAAAATTTGAGAAATGAAGAGAAAAATTGTTAGTAATATTTATTACTCTTGAGGTGAACAGTTATGTTATTTAATTCTCATATTCATATGGTTGTTGTCACTTTCAAAGAGGAGAATCAGAGAACTAATAATGTACATTAGAAATATGGTTAGATGAATCTTGAGGAGATCCAAAGAATCACATGAGAAAAGAATTGGAAGTGCAATTATTCATCATTGCACCAGTTAGCTGAATCTTAGGCCGAATGAACGAAAGTCTAACTGAACCAAAGAACAACATGCCTCCATGTCGATGACTACTCAACCGACATGTGGAATTAGAAAAATTAACAACTTCTCATAAATGATTCATTTTATGTATACTCATTGATCAAATGAAGGCTTTTGTTAGATTATGATACATATCCTTTATAATGAATTTCTTCGAAGAAGGCGACTATGAGTCATTCAGTCAGCCGATCAACTCTTGGCCGACTGAATGAACGCAAAGTGATCAGACAAAATAATTACAAACACTAAATAATGTCAAATACAGTTAAAAAAATGGAATCAACCGCGATTACATGTAAAAATTATGTCTAAGTTAGTTACAAATATGTGAAGTTGTAATGGCTCATAAATGATTGTAACATTCTCATTGAAGGAGAGACAATCATGTAATTTTCTATACCCTTCTGGGACATATAAATAGGAGGGTATTTTTTACAAAAAGGGGACTATTGATATGCATGACCAAAAAGTGCCCATGCAGATCTAGACAAGATTTGATGGTAGCAGAGACCAGTCTACCACTTCATTTGGCCAACCCCCCTGTTCGTTGGATGACCGCAATTTGTTTGCAGACCAAAACCTGTCGGCCAACCTCTGTCAATCTATCAACCGTTGTTCATCTCCCAACCTTTAGTCCTTATACAAACCTTTGATATGTTTGTCAACTTTTAGTCTGTCGCCTGACCATAGTTAGTTTGTTGACCTTCAATCCATCTGCTGACCTTTAGTTCATAAGTCAATTGTAGTCCGTTTGCTGAAATCAAACGCATTGTTGTACTACACTCAAATTGTAATGCAAATCTGATATTAAATTTTTCACATTAATTGCATTTAGGGTGGTTACTATAACCATTCCCTCTTTCCATAATTGTACAATTAGACCCTCATATATAGAATGATCTTTTATGTACAAGAAGGAGGAGGCCATTTTGGGGCTCCCCTTCTCTTGCAACACTTATTCTTATATATAAAATGGGTCTGAGAGCTCGGGGAATGCCTCCACTTTGCCCCACTTTGGGCAACCCTAATGTCAACTCTCTATTTCTCTCTCTTTCTGAGTTTCGTATTGATCTATTCCTTTAGCATGTACCATAGGATAATTTCAGATCTTAAATGATAAATTCTCAGAGATTTAATTTTAATTGGGTCTCATTTTTCTCTCACTCTCTTTTCTCTCATCTGACCAATGCCCTATTTCTTGGGCTTGATCCACATAACATTTTAAGATTTAACATCATAAATTAAAGAATCGCAGCGCAAAGAAGTAAGAGTTTATTAATAGAAAATCATCACCAAAGTTAATAAGATGATCGACATGACTATTGAGCAAGGAGCTAAAGAACAAAATGAGTTCATTAGAAATCTCTTTTTGAGGATGAATATAATCATCATTAACATAAAGCTATTCAGCAAAACCAACATTACTTCTTATTTTAATCCTTTGATAAAAAAAAATTAACATCATTTTCTCCTTTAGTTAACCAACAGCACTTTCGAAAGTATTTCAACATTTTCAAAATAATATTTTCCAAGACAAATCTCTCCTACCTATTCGCTTCGACGACGAGTCCACGCCTCACAAGTAGGGAAAAAAAATTACATACGGAGAACGTACGCAAAGCTGTATACACTCTTCAATCACAGCAGCACATCAAAACTCATCCAAAACAAAGCCCGTATGGCAGTGGGTCCCACTTTTATTAATTTTTTAAAAAAAAATTTAAAAATATATGGTTGTGATTGGAGATCGCATGCAACTCTGCATATGATCTTCGTATGCAAATTTTTCTCCACAAGTAGGCCCATGCATCAATGCCACCGAGCTACTATCAGAAGGGAATCTGATTTTCTGATTTTTTTTCTCCACAAAATTTAAAAAGATATGCAACTGATTTTATGGATTTTTTTCTCTTTGCCTGAGGAACTCAGTTATCAAAAGGGAATCTGATTAAAACTGGTGCTCTCCCAATAGATAGTGTTTATTTAAATAAATTATATATATATACCAAATAATTTATATTTTAAAAATCTACATTTAATAATTAGATTTTAATATCATATTTACATTTAAATATAAATATAAATAATATTTCTGTTTTTAAAAAAATATTAATAATATTTTTATGTGTGTAAAAATTTAAATATAATAAAAATAAATTTTAAAATTTTAATTAATAGACATAAAGATACATCAGAATTTTATGATATACTTGTAATTCTATTTTTATTTTATATTAAAATTTCGAAAAAAAAAATAAATAAAACCGATTCTGTAGGCTAAAAAATATTCTTTATGCACTACGCGGTGATTGTACCAAGATTCCATAATCGGCTGGGCCGTTGCTCCGCGCGGCAGTGAAATGGCATTCTAGTAGTTATGAACGCAACAAGGGTCATTTTCCACATTCTTCTCTTCCTCGTTACTAAAGGCGGTGAAAGGTGGAAGTGTAGCGTAAAGAGCGGTGGCAGGGCTACTCTCAGAAAGGCGAGAGGAAAGCCGAAGCGGAGTAGGGGGAGTGAGAAGAAGGAATAGGTAACACAGAGAGCCAAGAGAATGGAGAGACTGTTGGCGAATTAACGGAGAAGAGAACATAGGTGTCTGGAAATGGCGGCGTCGCCTTGAGCTTCGTCGAACTTCGTCCTGCACCCAGTGGATTTTATACCTTTATCAGAGTATTATGTGGAGTTGGAGGAGAAGTTTGAGTGGACTGCTGATCATGTTTCCTGTTTTAGTTGATACGTTTAATTAATATTTCGCTCTTGGTTTCCTGTTCGAGCAAAGAGATGAATTGTTTATGCCTCATGTGGTTTCTCGGTGTAGGGTTTTAGAGATTTGTGGGGCTTTTCTTGATAGATTATCAATGATGGAATGGGGTAGTAATTAATACGGATTGTGTTTTTCCGTGCTGATTGCATACTGACAGTAATATAGTGCTCTGAATGGTGAATGGGAATTTTGGTGCTTGATGTTGGAACTTGTATGAAGTGGCTGTTGAGGGAGATGAAATTTTTTCTTTTTTTTTTAATGCGCTGAGCTGTAAAATTTGGCTGGTGGGAGACTGGACAAGAGATTTTCATAACATTTGACGTAAATACTGAAGATGGCAGCTGATTCCAACATAGGCTTTGCGAATGACTTTGATCCTTCGCCGGATTATAATTTCCGCGTGCTTTCTTTGCAAACTGATGTGATGAATAGCACAGCCGAAATGAATTCTGGTGTCATGTGTAGCTCATCTGGGAATATTATCGCACTTGAGAATTTTCCATCTGTAAGTCCAGAAATTTTTGGTAATTCGCCTGCAACTTTTAATACCGGGACATCATTTGGCAGCAGTTGTCGACAAAGGGTTCGTGGTCTAAAGCATGACGGTAGGTTGGCTGTGGATTGGACATATGAAGAACAGAACATCTTAAATGAAGGACTTATCAGGTGTGCTCTTTACCGCTCTTAGCAATGTTTGCATAATCATGGATCTTTCTGGGTTCGTGAAGTCTATGTTATTCTCCATTGATTTTGTTTGTTTTGTTGTAAGAGGTTTGCTTAAGCGTTGCTCCAAAGGGTTGTTTCGTTTAAGGTTATTGAGATTGTAGTGTTATTAAGATGCTTATTTGCTAAATATTATTTATTTTTATTTAATGCTATTATATTCAGATGTCCATACTATTTATGTTACAACACAATAGTTTGATTCTTTAGATGATAGACATGAGATGTGGCTGATTTGACTAACACGAATGTTTGAAAAAGCAGATCATGATTGCATTTTTAAAATATTATTTTAAAAAGTATGAAATAATTTTGCGGATGTGACTGACGCAAACAACCCTTGAAGCTCCATTTGTGTCTTTAGATTATGTTGTCAAGTGTTTGAATGGTGCATTGTTTTTTTTGTTTAGCTTCCTTCAGAATGCTTTCTCCATGTTAGCTTTCTGAATTTTGGTATATTTCAGTTACCATAGTCTCCTAACTGCTAACTTTTGTTATTCTTTTATGTATGAACCTTAAAGGTGTGCAGGTGAAGGCCATATAATGAAGTACGTCAAAATAGCAGCTCTTTTGCCAAATAAAAGCGCAAGGGATGTGGCATTAAGGATTCGTTGGCTAGTTGTGAGTTGTAGTTTCTACTTGTAGCTCAAAAAAGAATGTTTATTTCTACATTATCCATTGTTCTACTTTACTTTAATTTTGTCTGAGCTGCATCAGCTCTGCTCTTGACTCATTCTTATCTGTCAGCCTCAAGCTTTCATCTTTGGTTTTGAGTTTGCACATCATTTATGTGTTCATGGAGGGAAGTATGTGGTTTAATGGGTTTATTTGTTGTTAACAAATACAAAGTTAATTGTCTTATTACCATGGACTTCAGGCTTGCCAGTAAATCATGCAGCTCTATAGGCTTTTGTTCCAAACATAAGTGCAGTATTCTTTTGATTGATTCTCGTGTTATCAAATCTATAGTATTACACACATCATGAACCTAGTGATCAAAACTGATAAATTCACCTATAATTTTCTTATAACAATTGTGCAAATGCATATTAAGTTTTAAAATTATGATAATATTCATCATGTATGCTTCAGAGCATCCGTATTTAATAGGATTGTATTACATTGAAAGTATTCATAATTGATTTAAATGGCTCAAAATTGATGAGAACCATGAAATAAATCAATTTGTGGGGCGGGATACATGATAGTATTTCAACTTTTCTTTTATATCTACTGTTCTATTACCATACCAAAGGCACTAATAAGAATCATAACCTAATATTTGTTACTTTTTCTTATTTGGGTTGGAAGTGGTTTTTCTGAGTTGGAAATAAATTTGAAATTCATGAATTTAGTTGATCTAGTGAAGTACAAGTTCTTTTTATATGAGGCTAAAAGATAAGTGCAGATAGTATAAAAACAAAGCAATCTATGTTGCAGTTTATGTAATTACAACATCTATGTTCTTACTTGTTTCTAGCATCCCTATTTTTAACATCTTCCAGAAATCCTTAATCTGCAATTTCATTTGGAGAAAAGTTGAAGGAACTGTCTCAAATAAAAATGTTGTTCATCGAAGTAGAAATCCATTGGAATTGTTTTAACATCTCTCTAGCATCCCTATTTATAACTGCAAATCTCTCTCAACTTGAAATAACAATATCAAAAGATAGAGCAAACAGCTACTTGACAAATAAATGATCTTCAATGTGACTCGTGCAACTAGAAGCCATAGAAGCTTTTTATTAAGAGGGCTATCCCCAAACATAGCCTAATGCAAATATAATTTTGTAGCTAATTGTGATATAAGTCTTACAAACTTATAAGATTATGGTGATAAAAGCGAACAACAGTTGGTTTGTTGAGAGTAAATCCTATAACAAGACCATAAGGTGAGATCCTTGTGTGCTAAAATCAGCTCTTGATGCAATAGCCTGCAGGGATGGAAGGCTTTTAAAGAAGGTAACATCAATCTAACCAACTTGAAATAAAATGACTTCAAAAAGTGATTTTTTTTGAAATTTTTAAAGTTAATATGGACATAATTATTGGATTCCTCAAGGAGAAATCAATGAATCATCACATGTAGTTCAGACTTACCATTTTGTAAGATTTCTTAGGTATTCATCTTTAATGGAAAACGAGATTTAATTTTTAGTAGTTAATTTTTTAAATTGTGATGAGCATTATGGTCTGAGAGTTTTATAAATGATATTTGGTTGTGAAACCTAAAAGAGAAGAAGGAGAGAGAAAGGAAACCAAGACAATTGCTAATGGTTTATGATATACAACATTAAATATATTAAAAAGCAAATTGATAGTAAAATATTTTGAGAATTATAACTTGTAGCCATTTATCTCAATATATTCAATGATTTTATATAATAGTGTTTTTCTAGTAGCTAATTTTTCAAGAATTCATCTAGAAAATCTTAATAAGTTTAGACAAATCATTACCTTATCATCTATATATTTATTTGATATCATCAGTACATTAATTATTATCATTAAAAGTTTCTTGCACAAAATATTTTCTAAATCATGCAAATAAAAAATGAATGATTTGGTATTATATGATGCAGACAATAACAATGCTAAAATGCTAATATATTTCTTAATAATACGGACACTATAACTAGTTCCCAAAGGTGGAGATAAAGAGAAAAATATAAAATTAATGTTTATTAGGTTCTTTGTAAAGTTTTCTTTTCATAACAAACAAACCATAGAAATATATTATCATTTGGACATTCAGCCTATTTAAAAAATTAACTGAAACAGCTTAAATATTAGTTGTGCTGAATTATGCATTTTTTAGATTTGACCAAATTAATTAAGTTATAAATTAAAAATTTTTTTATAGAAATCATTTTTAATAAATCTTTTGAAATGCTAATAGAATTTAACTCTTCCTAGATTGTTATTTTTTGGAATTTGTGAAGAAAAATAAGAAAATTAAGAACCAACTAGATTTTTCATAAGTACTTTTTTTTTATCATATCTAATACTTTGGGAATCACTCCTATTATAGACTTTAAGCAAATCTTCTAGAAATTAATCCATTTGAAAAGTTTTCTTAGATTATGACTTCTTTATAATAATTGAATATTAATTTGATCTTTTTGATGTTTTCATTTTGCATTGTTAAAAGTGTGGTTTAAGAGCAAAGCGAGGCAATGTGCTATCATTGTGTATTGATTGGCTACGATTTACAAACTCACAACTATGTGTTTGTGAAGCCTTGTTTCACTATCATATCTTTGTGTTATTAACGCACCCAAACTTACCACGAAGTAAGTCGGTCGTAGAACGCAACTGCATGTATCAAGTCATATGCAGTTTAGAAGTCCACGTATTGATCCCACGAAGAAAGTCTTACAAATATTTCTGTAGAAAAACTTCTACTTTACTAATTTAGTGAACCTAACTTGGCGTGATTGCAAATATGGTTTAAGTTGTTAGATTTTAGCAAAAATAAAGGAAATGCAGGCAGTAGAAAACAGAAGTAGCAGAAAAGCATTTGTAGGTTCCTTCAAGATTGATAAATCTCATGCCTCTGTGGTTTGGAGATCGTGGTGATCTTGGCTTTCTTAAATATGTTTCTGCGTGATTGTTGTCAGTTGGGCATATATTACTCTTTATGGCTGTCTAGGTCAAAAGAAACATAGAATCCATGAAGTTGAGGCTCCGTCAATCTCCATGGCATTCCACATAACTGTTATGATTCTCAGGGATAATTGCATAATTTCACTGGAATATGTCTATCCTCTCGGAATTATGTGGTTAACCATTCATTTTCACTATACAACGGTTAGAGGTCGTAGCTCATGAAATACTTTAACATCTTAGTTGGTCCGACTAGGAACAAATTAAGTTCATAGGTTAACCAATAACAAAGGCCATGAAAGCACAAGAAAATGCTAACGGAAAACATTATGGAAAAACCACAATCAAATCTACTAGCCCTACATCACAGAGAAAAGAAGAATGAAATTAGCCGCACATCATCAAGAAAACCATAGAAAGGAAAGCTATGCAGGAATTCATTATAAGAAACAAAACATATAAAACATATAGTAACTTGTTCTTTCCACAATGATAACAATCATTCCTCTCATACAAATCTCTCACAACTCACAAAACAAAGTAAGAACTCACCCCTCAAGGTTTTCACTTAGGGAGGAAGAAGACCTTGTGGAAAGCTCTCAAATCCTCTCCTACCCTTACCTCCAGCAGCCTCCAATGACTCCTTGACGCAGAATATTCTCCAAGAAACCCTAAAATTCACTTTTATATCAAGAATCACTGCTTAGGCAATCAAATGTCCTTCCTAAAGTGTTTTCCCGCTCGTTGGAATGGTCACACCCAAAACTGTTATGGCCACGCTAGATTGCTAAAGGGGGTGGTGTGGTTACGCTCGATAGCGGCATGGTCACGCTCGATAGCGGCGTGGTCACGCTCGATAGCGGCGTGGTCACACAGCTACTCTGTCAAAGTTGGCATGGTCATGCCGCTAGTCTTCGATAGATGGAATTGTCACGCCGCTTCGGGTTTCGCTGGATTTTTCCGTTTCAACTCCTATACACCGCTTCGGGTCACATTTTCGCTGGATTTTTCCATTTCAACTCCTATAACCTGCACAATATCAACAGAAAACTTTTTGCAAGCATAAATCTGTGAGAAATAGTTAAAAATAATATGTAAAGTAGGGAAAAATATGGGCTAATCACAAAAATTAACTCATGTCAATTATGCGCTTTAATCTGGTCATAAAGAAACTTGATTCTAACTTTATGATTTAACTTAATATCCAACATAATTTGGCACGAATGCTCACTTCTATGTTTCATATGCTTCTCCTATTGATTCTTGTTGCTAGCATTATTAGGTTCTTTCACAGAAGATTCTCTTAGAGAATTCTTCTCAATTTCTTGCTTCAAATAACCCCGGTTTCCTAGACTTCAAGAGCAGTTTAATCTCATGAGTATTTTTAACTTCTAAATATTCTTTCACCATTTCATTATTTTTTAATTTATGAATATTTTCTTTTGCTTTTAGATATATGAAATTGTTGGTATTAAGTGTGTTATTATATTTGCTGATTACTATGGCCAAATTTGATTTATGTTTTACTAAATAAATAACTATTGTGTGTACATAGTATATATATGAATGATATGCACGATGTAAACATTCCTTTTAGTAAAAGTTTCGTTTTGTTTCGTACTTTGTACATTAAAGCAAAAATAAACTTTTGTGTATAGCATTGTGCTTTGAATTCATTGATTTCATTGTACTAGTCTAGAACTATAGTCAAATTTATTTTGTTTTGTTACATTTCAAATATAGTTATTATTTCTTACTTCTTGTTGATATTTGAAACATCATTAAGATGTGATATCAAATTTTATTACTTTTCAAACTAAATATCCAACATAATTATTTGGCACGAATGCTCACTTCTAGGTTTCATATGCTTCTCCTATTGATTCTTGTTGTTGCTAGCATTATTAGTTCTTTCGGATATAATTCTTTCAGAGAATACTTCGCAATTTCTTGCTTCAAATAACCCCCGCTTCCTGGACTTCAGCAGCAATTTAATCTCATGAATATTTTAACTTTTAAATATTATTTCACCATTTCATTATTTTTTTAATTTATGATTATTTTCTTTTGCTTTCAGATATATGAAATTGTTGTTATTAAGTGAGTTATTATATTTGTTGATTACTATAGCCTAATTTAATTTATGTTTTCCTAAATAAATAACTATTGTGTGCACATAGTATATATATGAATGATATACACAATGTAAACACTCTTGTTAGTAAAAGTTTCGTTTTGTTTCGTGTTTTGTACATTAAAGCAAAAATAAACTTTTTATCAATCAAGATTAACTGAAATCGAGCAAAATTAAGAGTTTCCTTATTTAAATTGTTGAATTAAATTCTGTATATTATTTGTACATATTCTTTCCTTATAGCTGAATGGTTAGATTATGAATATGTATTATTACAAATTATTATGTATTATTAGGATACCTAAAATAGATTATGGAGACTATTATTTATTAGAATGAAACCAAAGGAAAAAAGCATTCAACCTTTTTCCTCAAAGCATTGGCATGGTATCAGAGTCACGTTGAATCTTTCCGGTCTGAATCTCCCTTCGTCTTCCCTAGCCTTTGGGAATCGTTCTTCATCTTCGACTCGAGCTCATTCCATCTTCGTCGACTGCTTCCTACAGCTTCGACTACTTCTTCCGCTTCAGCTCGTCTGGTTCAACTTCATCTTCTTCGTCGCACTCAAGGATCAAAGGCTTCGTCCGCTTCAGATCTTCTATGCTAGCCATCGCTGCTTCTGCGGCATCTTCAACTGCTTCTTTCGCTTCAGCTTCGTCCGCTTCAACTTCGGCTTCTTCGTCGCACTCAAGGATCGAAGACTTCGACTTCGGCTTCGGCACTCCTTCCTAGATCGACGGCTTCGGCTTCGACAAACCCTAGATCTTCGGCTTCAACACTCATGGCTCGAGGATTATTTGCTTCAACTTCGGATTTCTCTCCCTAATCCCGTCTTCAGGCAGCAAGTTTCCGTGCTTCTGCTGGTTCCCGCGTCTTTGTCGACTCTTTTGGTTCGCTCAAACCAAGTTGTTCGCTCTTCTGGACTGCTTCGTCTGCTTCGTTTGCTTCATTTGTTCGTCCGTGCATTTGTTCATCGGCTTGAACTCAAGCGCACGATCCTTCTTTGTTCACGCTCAAATATTTGTCTACTTGTCGACAATTCTATTTAAAATGTATTCAGAAATCTTAGCTATCAGATTCACCAGAAAGAATTATGTTGACTTTTATCTCAATTTGTTTTGGGAAGGGCAAGAGCTTTGGGGTCATATTAATGGGTCTGTTCCAGCACCTACAAAAGCCGAAAGATCTTTGTCAATGTGAGGCATAGGATGTTCAGATTGTCTCTTGGATTCTGGGATCTATTGAGACTCATATGGTGAACAATTTACGATCATTTGGGACGGCTAAAGCAATGTAAGAATACTTGAAGCGTGTCTACAATCAAAATAACACTGTAAGGCGTTTTCAATTGGAACTTGATATGGGTAATTATAGTCAAGGCAATCTCATTGTTTTTTAAATTTATGGAGTGAATATTCTGACATTATATATGCTAATGTATCAAAGAAGAATTTAGTTAGTCTTCAGGCTATTCATGAAGTGAGTCACCGTGATCAGTTTTTTATGAAAGCTCAGTCCTGAATTTGAACCTGTTCGGGCTGGGTTGCTGAATAGAGATCTGGTTCCCTGTTTGAACGTATTTTTCGGTGAATTTTTACACAGAGAACAAAGATTGGTGGCATAAGCCACTATCGGTGCAGCTGGTGGATCATCAAAAATAGTCAATGTTACATATGCTACTCAGACCCGAGGACAGAAAACAAAATAGTGTTACAGCTGCAAGGAATTTGTTCATATTGCTCGCCAATATAGTAAGAAGTTATGTAATTATTGCGAGAAAAATGGATACATTATTAAGGAGTGTCCTACACAGCCTCAAAACCGCAAACCACTGGTCCTTCATATTGTGGTATCCGACTCTCATATTCCTACTTCGACATCTACAGTTGCCGGCAATAATCAATTGTTACACAATATGGTTCAACAGATGATTCTTTATGCATTTTATGTTCTTAGTTTTCAAGGAAAAGGTAAGGTAATTTCTTCTCTTCCTTCTCATTAGTTTGTTGATTCCGATGCCACAAATCATATGACTGACACATCTAATTTTTTACATAATCAACGCTCGTACACTAGTACTCAACATATTCAGGTTACTGATGAAAATAATATTCCGATTACGACAGTTGGCGATATTAACTCTTCTTTCTGACATGTCTTGATTTCTCCTAAATTATCTACGAACTTACTTTCTGTTAGTCAAACGGTGGATAATAACTGTGACATACACTTTTCTCATAATTGTTGTATTGTTCAAGATCAGATATAGGGAAATGTGATAGCGAATGGGCCTAAAGTGGGCAGGTTATTTCCATTATAATTTATCATGCCTCGAACTTTTTCATTTGTTTCTTTAGTTGTTGAAAATAAAGCTAGCATCTGGCACAGACGGTTAGATCATCCAAATAATGTTGTTTTGAATCATCTCTTGCAAAGTGGTGTTTTGGTCCTACAGAAAAAGGTTTATTAGTTGATTGTTCATCTTGTAAGCTGGGAAAAAATAAGATATTGTCTTCTCTTATTTTGGGCAGTTATGTCAATAAATGCTTTGACATTATTCATAGTGATGTTTGGGGAATTATACTGGTTATTTCACATGCTCAGTATAAATATTTTATGACATTTATTAACGATTATAGCCCATTCACATGGATCTATTTTTTACATTCCAAAGCACAAGTGTTTACCGTGTTTCAAACATTTGTGACATATATTGATACTCAGTTATACACTTGTATTAAAACTTTACTGTCTGATAATGGTGGTGAATACATGTCTCATGAATTTCAAATATTTCTTCATGATAAAGGTATTATTTCATATCATTCATGTCCTTATACACCCTGCAGAATAGAGTAGCAAAATGGAAAAATCGTCATCCATTAGATATGATGTGCATATTATTGTTAGAATCTTTTGTTCCAACTAAGTTTTAGGCAGAAGCTTTATCTACCGCGGCTTATCTGATTAATCTCTTACCATCTCAACAATTGAAACTTGATTCTCACTACTATCACATTTTTGGTAAACATCCTAATTATCATATGTTAAATAACTTTGAATGTTTTGTTTTGCTCATTTACCTGGCCATGAACATCATAAGTTGGCATCAAAGTTTGTTCGATGTAACCTTTATAGGTTACAGTCCTAATCATAAAGGTTTTTTGTGTTATAATTCGATTAATAATCGATAACGTATCTCTCAGAATGTGATTTTCTTTAAACATGAATACTATTTTCAACATCCTCTTTCGACATCTGACATTGTTCTACTTCCTCATTTTGATGATTCTTCTTTTGATAAACCATTCAAGCCTGAAATTTTCTACACACGACGCCTGATCCCTTCATCTTCAGTCCTTCCCGACCCTGCTCCTGAAAATGCTTCAATGAGTCTTCAACAATCAACTTGGCACATTCGTCCTCCAAATAGATATGGTTATTCTACAAATTTAACTAATACTACAGTTCCTACATCTTATTCTCAGGCTGCTAAACAGACTTATTGGGTAAAAGTCATGCAAGAGGAACTTCAAAACCTTCAAGACAATCACACTTGGGATATTGTTTCATGTCTTGCAGGTGTTAAATTCATTTGTTGTAAATAGGTTTATTCTCTTAAGATTCGATTCGATGGCTCCCTTGACAGATATAAGGCAAGATTGGTAGTTCTTGGCAATCGACGAAAATATGAGATTGATTATGAAGAGACTTTTGCTCCTGTGGCTAAGATGACAATTGTCCGGCTTGTTCTATCTATTGCTGCTTTTAAAGACTGGTCCTTACAACAGATGGATATTAAGAATGCATTTTTGCATGGGGATATTAAGGAAGATATCTATATGACTCCTCCAGGCTTGTTTTATACACCCTCACATGATATTTGTAAGCTCAAACGATCACTATATGGTTTGAAACAGGCTCCACGGGTCTGGTTTGAAAAGTTTTGCAATACTCTTCTTAGTTTCTCTTTTATTCAGAGTTAATATGATTCTTGGAAGACTAATAAGAGAATTGTGTTGTTATTAGTCTATGTTGATGATATTGTCTATCGCGGGATCCAATACTCAATTGATGTCTCATTTACAGAAGCGTCTTCAAGCTTCTTTTCATATAAAGGATTTAGGGTCTTTAACCTATTTTTAGGTCTTGAAGTTCACTGTTCTCTCGTTGGCATTTTTCTTCATCAACATAACAATACTAAGGAAACCATTGTTTTGGCTGGGCTCTAAGAGGGTCGTCCTATTGATACTTCTTTGGAAGTGAATGTTAAATATCAATGGAATGATGATAACTTTCTATCTGATCCATCTCTGTATCGACAACTTATTTGGAGTCTCAATTATCTAATCATCACACGTCCTGATATTTCATTTGATGTGCAACAAGTTAGTCAATTTATGCAGACACCTACATATCTTCATTTAGCAGCAGTTCGACGTATTGTTAGGTATTTGAAAGATACTTCTCATCACGTCTGTTTTTTTCTGCGAAATATCCTATCCGCTTAACAACATATAGTGATGTTGATTGGGCTGGCTATTCTGATACACGTCGACCTAGTACTGGCTGGTGCATATTTCTCGGCAAATCTTTAATTTCTTTGAAAAGTAAGAAACAAGATCGAGTGTCTAAGTTTTCTACTGAGTCTGAATATCATGATATGTCCTCTGTTTGTTCTGAGATCATTTGGCTTCGAGGTTTGTTGGCTGAGTTTTGTTTCCCTCAACTTGAGTCTACTTCTTTTTATGCAGATAATATTAGTTCTTTCCAAATTACTGTCAATCCTCTCTTTCATGAGCACACGAAACACATTGAAGTGGACTGTCATACTATTCGAGAAGCTTATGATAACAGCATCATTTCTCTTCCTCATATCTCTTCTGATCTTTAAACGGCTACTATATTTACTAAAGTCTTTTCTTAGCAGCATCATCAGCTCCTTCTTGACAAATTAATGTTTTTTGATCAGTCAACATCAATTTGAGGGGGGATATCAATCAAAATTAACTGAAATCGGTCAGAATTAAGAGTTTCCTTATTTAAATTTTTTAATTAAATTTTGTAAATTAATTGTACATATTCTTTCCTTATAGTTGAATGGTTAGATTAGGACTATGTATTATTACAAATTATTATGTATTATTAAGATACCTAAAATAGATTGTAGAGAACATTATTTATTGGAATGAAAGCAAAGAAAAGAACATTCAGCCTATTTGCTCAAAACACGAACACTTTTGTGTATAGCATTGCACTTTGAACTCATTGATTTCATTGTACTGGTCTAGAACTATAGTCAAATTTAGTTCATTTTATTACTTGTTAAACATAGTTATTATTTCTTACTTCTTGTTGATATTTTGATGCATCATTAAGATGTGATATCGAATTTGATTATGGATGCCTTAAGGTCAATGGTTTTATAGTATTGATCTACATTGAGATATACACAATCACTCACATATTGAAATTTCTTATTATAAACTTTTAATTTAGTAAATTATTTATACTTTATATGGAAATGCACACAAACAATAATTCGTTAGTCCTCTATTATAAATCTTCAATAAAAATTTGAATCATTAAAAAAATTATATGCCTAAATGAAAACTTACACAACAAGAAAAAATAGATTATACCTGATCTTGCCAAAACTCAATCACATGATTATAAAGTAAATAATAAAAATAAGAAAAAAAACATTGACCTCATGTCGATATTAGGAGCTTCTCTCAAAAAGCTTCAATCTTCATTTACAATGAGGGATGGCTAGAAGGCATAACACCAAATTAAAAACTTGTTTTATTGAAAGTAGAAATAAAATGGAATTCCTTTACACAAATAAAAGAACCTTATTTCTAACCACAAATCTCCAATTTTCAATAACAAAATCGTAAGACGGATTCAACAACCAGTTTCCAAATAGTTAGAAGTTGAATTATTTTAGCAGGAGAATGAGAATCCATATAGGAGCCATATCTCAGCATGGATATTTCATTATTGAGTCCGGATCAGAAGAAAATCTTGTAACTTGTCGTAGGTTGTACTATGACAACATATGCAAATCATGGATGAGAGCATCAAAAAGCTAACAGATTGGAAGTAGGAATTCCTGTAACAAGAACTTAAATAATTATCTTTAGCTGGTAAAGTTAGCAACAAGAGCAACAACCAGTGAAAATGGTAGTTCAGCTAATGGAGTTCTGCGTCAATATGACATTTGCTAAATTTTCTTAAGTTCCGACTGGACATTGATCACAAGTGGATGTCCATTACTTATCATTCTCTTTTTCTCTTATTTTTTTCTTTTTTTTGTTGCAATAGTATCATGTTTTATGACTGCACGATCATTTTATTTATCAATGCAAAGAATAAAGTAATGTAGCCCAAAAACTTGGCAATTTTGTCTAGTTATTTTGCAAGTTATTTTGCAAGTTATTTGCAAAAATTTTTTGTTAATATTGAAATTTTGAGGGCCATAATATTTGCTACCAAATATCCAATAATGATGATTTTTGTGTAAAATGATCCATTACTAATGTGAAAGTGTTGTGCTAACTGTTATAATAATTAATTATTTTCTTTCTCATTCAAATGTTTATATTAATCTAATGCTTTATAGGAGAATAAGTAATTATTTCATTCTTTTTTTTACTTATCTTTTATGTTTATTTCCAATAACAGAAGCATGAAATTGCTAAACGCCATAAGTTGGAAGAGCATTTTACTGGCAAAAGAATAAGGGAAAGGAAAGTAAGTCTCTCTCTGTTCTAAGGAAAGTTTCAAAATAAACTAGGGGGGAGAAAGGACAATTTTAAAATGCTTTAGACTTTCATTTTTTATTTTCCATATTGCAGACATATTGAAAGAGGTTGTTTTTTGTACTTGTTCAGGAGAAAATGATGCATTCTTACTTAAGCAGAAATGTGCATATTGTTCCCCCGAACAACACCTTATTTTCTCCAATGATGCTTCATGCAGACAGCAAGAAAAAAAATTCTAGTGAAGGTAGCTTTGCAAATTTATTAGATTGATTCAGAAAGTTGATAAAGATGGAACTTTCTTAATTGCAGTGTCAATTCCCATAACAGTTCTTAATAATTACTTCTTATATAGTTATTTATTTTCTCTAATGGCATACATCATATCTATATTATTTATAAAAGTTTTACTTCACCTCTTTGTATAATTAAAAACTAATTTCTTCTCTGGTGCACAACCACAGTTTAGTAAGATTTTCCTCAATCTATTGAAGGTACTATACCCTATTCACTCAAATATATGAATAGCATCTTTGCAATTTAGCCTGATGACATGCTTATTTTTTATCATTTAACTCTGTCCTCATAACCTAGAGTTGATATTATATAGATCAATGTATATCATTTTTCATAAAAAAAATATGAAAATTTACAAAAAAAAAAAAAACTATCAGTAATATTTCTTTATTTTATGCGTCCAAAGTTGGTTCATAAGCAATATCCCAACAAGTTTCAGTATCATAACAGAAATGAGCATCTTAGTTATTTTTAATTAGCTTTAATAAATTATAAATAATATATTTTAACTAATCAATGTGTGATTTGACAAATAAACTTTAAGTAGTTTAATTCTTAAATTTGGATTCCTACAAGATTTAGGGTGTAAAATTTATGTCTTATTATTAGAACTATTCTTTATAAATTCATTATTTTAACGTTTCCCCTAGAATCTAGTGGTAATTAGCCAGGTCAACCGAAATTTTACTGAATGAGACAATCTAATAATAAAATTGAAGATGTTTTACAGAAACACTCAAGTTAATATTTCAAGACATGTACTTTGGTATACTTTGAAGTGATAATCTTTCAAATTTTTGAACAAAATAAATTGTACAATTGCTTACAACATAAAATCATATAAATCCCCTCCTTTGCAAGTGTCATTATTGCTAAAATTTGCAACAATGCTTGAAGCTGGCATTTTATTCTTTAAAGCAGAAAATTTTGGACATGCATAGCTTTTGCTTGTATCTTTGATGTTCATGCTCTTACTTTACATCAAAGCACCAAAAGGATAGAATTTATTGTTGTCTAATTATGATGATTGTATCACATCCCTCCTCATGCATATTCTACCAATCTTTGGATACACATCCATATTAGATTTTTTTTTGTTCATATTGTGAACTGAAATTGGAATGGAAATATAGTATCATTGGAAAGAAAATATTGAAAAGTAAAGGACAAAAATTTAGATCAGCGTGACATTTAAATTTTTTTCAGAATTTAAACATAGAATAATCACTTTATTCATATTTACATTATTCTTTGATTAAAATTAACAATTAATAAGCTTTAAATTAATGCTTTCCATGTTCTATAAGACTTTAATTAAAATTGGTTTTGTTGTTTATTTTGACATAGTTTGTGTGGAATATATAGTCAGCATGCTTGATCATTTTAGAAAATAATAAAGGGACATGCAGAATGACATGCCCAATACAAATCAATTCCTGATTGTTTTATTGCTTTGACATGTAGTCCACTTTCACTTGTGTCATTACCTATTTTTCAAATTATTTCTTGGAAATACTTGCTTATTTTTATATTTTGCCCTCAAATAGTTGATATAAGAACTTCCTTAGTTATTTTTAGCTCTATGGAATAGGACTGAGATGTTACCTCCAAAATTGATCCAATTTAGAATTGATTATTAATCTGGATTGAGCTTTAACAAAACCAAACGAGTTCAGCCAAGTGCTAAATTTTTTGTTTGATTCACTAAAGGATAATATCATATTTTGTAGACATATGTCTATTGGAAAACAAGAAATTTCTGACAGAAATTCATATCACTAGCAGATTTCCAATGGAATTTTGACTGTCAAAAAATTGTTGGTTGAAAATGCATTTTGATAACAAAAAAGAATAAAAAAAAAACTATTGAAAAAAAAAGTTATGATGTACTTCTTGTGAGTCTTCCCTCACAAAGTTGTTAAAATCTGCCAAAGTGTTTGTCCCCAATTGTCAACTACAATTGGAGAATCTAATGGAGAAACCTAGATTTTGCATAAATCAATCTAAAAGATAGTTTTCTACATTAATAAAACACATACCTTTGATTTTGCAAATTAAAATATAGAACCCTTAAAAATATTTGCAAAATTCGAAGGCCTTTGAATTAAAGAAAGGATTATTAAACTAGTTATTAAGCTAATTTGAGAAGTTTCACATTCTTCATGTGATTGATAACTCGGACACAGTAGTTTGAATATTATTTGATTGACATGTATACTTGCGTGATTGATTTTGTGCATCACTACACTACTAATCAATAGTATAAATTAATGTTCATTTCATGCTAGCTTAAAGCGATAATATTCAAACGAGATGGTATTTTACTTTAGACTTCAAAACATCCAATCACCAGCTTCAAAAATATCAACAATCCAACGTTTGAAGCCAGTGATTCGCTGTTTCAGATACCAGGGAACAACTTTAAATGGGAGAAGAAGACGAGTATGAGCCATTTGACTTATCTTCATCCCCTTGGTTAACCTCCTCACTTAAGTTCGCACAAATCTTACTTCACTAGCCATTTATAGTTTCCTTCTCAGATTCTTTACTTATAATAGAACAAAACCCTCCTATTTATAGCAAGTCAAGGCAAAGGAACCGATGGGAGAAATGAATGATGCATTAATGGCATCAAATTTGCGACCTATAACACCATGATACCTTAGTTTCTCATAAAGGCATTAGCGTGTTGACTAACATCAATTGATATTTTGTCAGGTATTACAAACATCCAACATGTCTGTATCCTCCTCACTTTATGCCATTACTATTCTTCTATACTCAGAGAACTCGGCTGACAGACATCCGCATGACTAAGCATTGAATTACAATAAATCGTTATCCATTTGGCAACAATAGTTAAATCCTCTAAACTATGGTCACTCGATCGAAAAGCCTAGTGATAGATCAAGAGTTTTAATTCGGTTGTAATTGCATCATATATCATTTTTCTTGGTCTCATGTCATTTAAGCATTTTAAAACTCCTCTATTCGCAGCTCTTAGAACACAAGTCAAAGCATGGAGGCTAGATTCTCCTTATTGACAAGATCAAGAATAAGGTGTGAGTCACCCCAATGGAAAGTTTAATTGATTATCTCCACAATGATCGTGACAAGATCTTCTTAGTTATTCTGTTAAGAAGCACATCTTGTTAGCAAGAAAAACATAACAGAGATGACATGGGGCATAGGTAGTATAAGACTTGAATCAAGTTTATTATTTTTAAAACATAACCAAATATGTCATGAGGGTCCTCTCAAATTTTGCAAGGTATTCTTCCTATGAATTTCAATATATCTATTCGACTATTCAACCTACAATTTTTCATGCAAATTCAAGATATTTATTTGACTATTTATATATATCTTCTTGCGTGTTTTGAGGTTTCTATTCGACTAGTCGGCCTATAATTCTATCATTCCCTTGGTATGATATACTGTCTCTTTATCTATCTTGTTATGAGGCAACTTAAAATTATTCTCATTTTGTAAGTCAAAGTCCAAAAAAAAATTTTAATATTTGTATAGTTGAATACAAAAAAGTATGTTATGATAACCTCATCGAAGCAACAAACTATGTTGTAAATTTAAAATTTAAAGTATTCATATATGCAAATGCTTTTTATAATTGCAATTATTTTCTATAAGAATGTTTCTAAAATTTCAGAAAGAAAAATAATAAATTTGAGATGTTGTATTGACAAAATACTATAAATGTGATGCAAATGTTTTTATTCGACAATAATAAAAAATACAAAAATGGAGCAATAAGGTTTTCACTAAATAGGGCTTATCAGGCATTCATTGAACCCTCTTGTTGCTCTCCTTACTCTTACTCTCTCTCGCTCCAATCTGGTGCATAATTCATCCAATTTTTCTATGGTTGCCCACTCCAAGAAAAGTATTGTTCTTGATCAGGTGTCCCATACACGAACAAATACTACTCATATAATTCTACTGGAGAGTACCCTTCTACATGATACTCTTAAATAACGTTTTGATGAACTCCTCAAGAGTCTTCATGTTGTCCATCAACTAGCTAGTTAGCTCATGCTCGTCCTCGAGTTCACCATATCAAGCTTTTAGTATGGAGCATTCTCCTTCTAAAGTTTTAGCATACTGTTAATCCATAGTAGAAGAGGGTGACTTCAGCTCCTCATTCTACTTCATCAATTTGAGGGCTAATTTCTCGTAGCTTTTTCACTTCTCTCTCTCCTTTGAGAGATATTGTATCCCCCTTCGATAAGACTTCACAAGGGAAAGAGATGCATGTCAGCTCATTGCCTTTAGACGCATCGCCTCTAATGACAAGGTGTCCTTATTAATGCTCCTGAGAGTCTTTCCTAATGAGGGTGAGCAAACTTCCTAGCCTAAGCGACAGGTGAGACATGCCTCATTTTCTAACCTAACATTCTAGTCTAGAGTCAAGTCCACCTAATGAGGGTGAGCAAACTTCCTAGCCTAAGCGATAGGTGAGACATGCCTCATATTCTAACCTAACATTCTAGTCTAGAGTCAAGTCCACCAAAGCTCGCTCTATTTCCTTATTTATCCTCGAAATTTTGTCGTCTTTCTAAGGGTGCTACAATGCAGACACCTTTTCAACAAGAGTGGACGCCTTTCTCCTCTTCGGAGCCAGTTCGTCCTCGATGACTACCTTCCCTTTTTTGCTTGTGTTAATATTCTTGGAGAGTTTCTTTGGTGGCCTTCTTTTCTGCAAGAGGATCCTTGCCACTTGTTGGATTTGTTTGATCATTCACTAGTGAGAGGGAACGAATCAGAGTCACATCTAGAGCTAATACAAAAGTATGTTTAGCCTCAACTAACTAGAAAATGCCTTACCAAATAATTATGCCCTACAACAAAAGAGGATAGTGGGTTAATTCACTGTTCTTCACTCCACAGAAAACCCTCCCTTGAGATAATGATTAGCTCATCCATCTACTTCTTTTGGAGGACCATGGTAGAGGGAGAAATGGAGCATGTACGCACGTTCTTACCTGTATAGCCGTGTTCCTTTCACCTTGTTGCGCTCCTTCGACAGTTTGCCGCTTAATAGCTTCTAGGAATTCCTAGTCACCCTTCAAAATTGGGTTGAATCTTGGAGCCAACATCTTCCCCATGATAGTAGCATCAATGTCACATTGAGCTTTGCCTACTTTACCATGTCACTGCGATTGAGCTCTTCAACTGACTACTTTACGTTCGTCTTCACTAAGACTAAGGGACATGGACTCATCTTGATTGACCAAGCATTATTCGAGGATGAGAACTAGGACTTCCTTTTCCAATTTTTAACCTTATTCTCTTGACCTGAAGCCAGACACCCATTCCAGAAGTTGTATAATCACTCTGTTGTAAGTTATGAGGATGAATAGCTCTTGGAAGGAGAAAATTTTACATCCAGAGTCCGGACATAGCTCTACGTGTGGACTTTAGTAATTTGCCACCATGTGTGCTAAATCGGGCCCACCTAAAAATATATTCAAACGAAACAGTGAGGAATCGTGACTCTTAGCAATCAGGAGCGGGAGGCGGGATGGGCGGACCGAGCTCCATCATAATAGGAAGAGACTAATCAAACAAACAATCGTCAATAGCCTTAAGAGGAGCAATCAACGTCATGATGTTGAAAAAAGAATTTAGCACCACCGGGGCTAGATTGATATAATAAAAATTAAGTACATCTTTGACTTTCTAGGGATCTTAGCTACAAAAATTGACATGATTGACACGGAAATTAGTAGATACGGTGAAAACAAAAGAAGTAAAAGTTTTTATAAATTTTGAGCAATGTGGACCAACTATTCCAAAAATCTTTTTAATATGGTAAGGGACCACAATCGTCACATGGGCAAGAAGGTAAATAATAGGATGTCAGATACGTAAAGCCATATTTAATAAAGCAATCAAATCATTGTGTAAACCAAGGTGCCAAAATCAAATCTTTTATTCAACTCTAAGTAATATTCATTACAAATGACTCGATTTAAACAAAGACCAATGAGTACAATGAATCGGGGAGAAAATAAAAACCTTATTCAAGGATCTGAAGTGATCTTTATTGGGACTCGACTCGATTGGATGAATCACTATAGCAAGAACTCTGCCCTAGCCTTGTATTAGTTTAGACTGCAGGATTTGGCCTGATCAGGAAGCACCATGTACTTATCCTTCAGATCTCCTAATTCTCCTTATAAATTATTAATAGATCCTTTCAACTCTGTGAACCTATGCTTTAAATCCATTATCTGCTGCATCAACTCAAAGGCATCCACACTCTAGGAAACTTCAAGATCTCACTGCAGCAGATTCCCTTCCACTTGGAGAAAAAAGGTGAGTACTACATTGTTCACCTGATCTTCCTTCGCTGCCTTCACAACACTCCTATCCTCGACAATCAAATGTATCTCCTTAGAATGTTTTTAGTTGATCTTTCACTTTGTTCGGTCGTTTATCCCCTTAGAAGCATCTAGAGCCACGTTCATGATCAATTGACCAACATTTTTATAAGTAACACAGACTACAAGTAGAGAATGGAAGTAGAAAAATGTTGCATATTCTTAATTTTTATTGTATACATGAGATTTTTTATATGTTGTATGATCCACACTCCCACTATTGTGAAGCTCTAGGAATCTTATCCAGCTCCGCAACATCACTTGGAACAGACGACCCCTTAGGAACTTACAAATCACCTCCTCATTCTGAGGAAGAGGATCATTAGTTGAGGCCCACCGAAAATCCAACTTCGTAATAAGCAGACCCATAAGATTTGTCTGGGATGCCTCTCATGACACAAAAGTTGAACTCTTTATCTGCTGCATTACTTTTCAGGCCGTTTAGCCACTTTATCTTAGTGAACAAGCCTAATAATATCTCTTTTTTGAAGATATTTGTGTTGGTATCGTTGGAATTCACCATGACTCTACAAATGAATACGGGTTATCGAACTTAAAGACAAAAGGAAAACATTGAACAAAAAATGGGTCTCGCAAACATCTCACCATCTTAATTATAAGGACTAGAGTTTGAAATTCAATGGAGTATCTTCATCATAAGTGGTTTTTAAATATTGTAATAAATTAGTGAACTTATTCTCTCATTCTTATGCCAATATAGATTTCAAAGTAACGTGAGAATTGATGAATAAATTTTGTATAACCAAAAATGGATAGCCTTGAATCGACAAATGTAGAGATTTTGGCTTATTGATGCTAGAACATTTTTCCCAGATGAACGATAATGAGAGAAATGATCCATTCCAAGTACAAACTCGTATGCACGTCCTTCAAGTACAAATGCCAGGTTACAAGCGTACTAGATGTGAATGGTCGAGTGATGACTGTCGTGAATGAAGTGATATAAGCTAAAGAATATCAGATAAACTCTTAAGTTTGCAATATTCTATGACTTGAAGTGAAAATTGTTGGGAGAAAAAGTTGACCAAGCATGTGATGTGACTAGACAACAATTAGAGATCATATAGGTTTGAGTGTAATCATAGTCTAGGCTTATTTTATGTAATAACTGAATTAAAAAAATAATAATAAAATAATTTAGATAAGTGTTGGTAATTTGTGGACACACGCTCCTCACAAAAATCTTATCACACGCTATCTCACATTTCTCCTTGTTTGAGAGAGAATTTTTCATACGAAGTCCGGACGCAGTTTTTTGTGTGGACTTCTAGTAATGTGTCGCCACGTAAAGGTTATTATGGGGTTATTGACGTGAAACCACGTAGGTTATTGAGGGGTTATTGCAGGGGTTAATGGAGGGCGTTATTGGAATGAAACCACGGAGGTTATTGTAGTGGAACCTCGGGGGGTATTGGAGGGTTATTGAGAGTTATTGTGACATTATTGAAGTTAATGCCCTAATAACCCCCCAATAACCTTCAAATAACCCTCCAAAATAATTTTCGCTGTTCCACTCCAATAACTTCCGTGACACCATTTTAATTTTTTTAGGTGGGCCCCATATAACAGAATGACATACCCACCCAGAACTACCTACGACACCTCTCATATGTAAAATTTTCCCCTCGTTCGAAATAGAGGGAGAGCGAAAGACACGAGAAACATTTGTGTACGGAGAATATACACAGCTCTCCGTGCGTAATCCCCTCTCAATAACCGCTCAATAACCTCTATGAAAATTATTGGAGGGTTATTGCAGAGTTATTTCAACCTTATTTTGATTCAATACACTCTGCGGTTATACTTTCAGATTTTCTTTCATATTAGGATATTGACTCCAGATAATAACAAAATAACTCAATACCCCCTCGGTGCCGAGGACTAAAGATGAAATTGCTCTGTGAAGAAGAGAAGTCGGGGGAGAAGGATCGTATGTGCGGTGTAGATTCTGGCGAATTTTCCTGTGCCAAGCCCTAGCCGATTGGTCGAGAAAGGCTGAAGTCGCGGCTTCGTGCGCTGCTCTGTTGGATCGCGTCAAGATGTCTGTGCTGGAAGAAGAGGGGAAGGGGTATCATGCCCTGCTAAGTGGATTCGTACCGTGCTCGCATGTAGAGGATGAGAAGGCAGTGGAGGCAGCGTTTGCGTGCTGTCCAGGTAGAGCCACGCGATCGAAGGCAGCAAGAGGGACTCGAAGCATTGAGTCTTAACCGAAGGCGAGTAAGAAGAAGCCGACAGGGAAAGGGAGTCGTGGGCTTTTCTCTGTCATGCAAAGGCGCTTGATCGAGTCAAGAGAGAAGGAAGAGGAGAAAAGGGCGTGCATGTTGCCGTGTGCGGGTAAAGGAAAACGTAGAGGCTGGTGAGTTAATTAATTGAGTTTAGGTTTAAATGTATAAATTTAATTAAATAAGTTATATTATTAATATTTAAAGTTCATACATTTAAATCAGATATTGTTAGTGAAAGGTTTTAATGGGAAAGTGAAGGGAGATGGGTCATGCGCAAAATTAAGCTTGTGTGCAAACGGTAAGACCAAACCTTATGAGTAACTAGAGTTTTATGATGTAAATTATTTGAATTAAATTATCAATTATTTACTAAATGTTTAAATTAAAAGGTAAAAGATTAGAGGTTAAATCAATTAAAGTTGTAAAAGTGAGAGTAATTTTGTGCAAGGAAGCAAATCTAACTTTTTTAAGATAATGAATAATATAATTACTTGTGTATTTTTAATGATATGTCAATAAATATTTTTAAGTTTTCTTTAAATTGAATTATTATAATTGTATGCACATTTAACTAATATAGGTGTTAATCAAAGAAGTTAGTAGAGGAATAAATATTTCAGTGGTCTCTTAAAAGTAAAGGTGAGTAATTATTTTTTCATATGTTTTAAATTAATGTATATTTAATAATGAATTTTTTTAATACTTTAAATAGTCAGTTTATAAGTAAATGCATTTTATCATGAGCTTTAAAATTTAAGGAATGAAATGGGAAAAACGATAAAATAAATGTTCAGTATTTTTAAAATAAGATAATTTAAATGAAATGAAATATAAATGTCAAATCATACATGATTATCCCAAGATGATATTAGGATGACACTTAATGCACTTATGCATGATAAAGAAAATGGTAAATGTGTATCTTCGGGTGCAATTTTGATAGTATTTTCGAGTACATTATTAAGGGTACCTACAAGTACAAATTTTAAGAGTACCTTCGAGTACATTTTTTATGATACTTTCAGATAAATTTCTTAGGATATCTTTGGATATGGCGATAATCATGTTATGACTCCTTAAAAGGTTTAAAATGATAAATACTTGAAGTGAAACAGGAATAGATAAAATTAAAATGAAAGTTTAAAGTTTTATAAAATAATAAACTCTATTTTTTTTCATTCATGCATAAAATTGGCATAATAATTTCATGCAATTAAGTTTATTATCGGCTTAAATCTGAAAGCAATTGAAAGACTAAGAATGAATACATAACAATCGGAGCATTAAATTAAAGAAATATGATCTGAACTGGTAATCTAAAAGGTCAACAGACTGATCAAGTTCACCCTCAGAGAATCTCGTTGGCGGGACTATTTACGGTCGTAATCGCTAAAGCTCCCTAATGGCCGGCAGAACGCAACCAGCTGACCAGCCGTTCATACCTTAGTAGAAACGATTCCCACGAGGCCCGACGCTTTGGTCAATTAAAACATGTCGACCAATTGATTACTAGGGTTTAACTCTATTTCATTCTCCCAGCTCTAACTCTCGAGGCATATTTTTCCAAAGGACAATTTTGGATTCAACATTCCTGAATGGTGGTGTGGTGAGAATAAAGAGAAGCGAAGTTAACTATAAAGTAGAATCTCTACAGAGTGAAATAGCGCCCATGAAGTTCAATAGAAAGATGGTGCGCCGAGTCAAACAGGAAGAAGTTCAGGTATTGCAAGCACAAATAATAGAACGACGATCGTCTCCTCTGGAGGGGGAGCCTCCAGGAACCCGCCCTCAAATGGCTCCCCTCAACAATCCACCAGCGCCTCACAGTTGGCCAGGTGACCAGCTAATCAATGGACCTAAGGATTTCCATTAGACATATAGTGTCACATCTACATCGACAGTCTAATATCGGGGGAGTGTTTGCTCAACCAGCTATGGGTAGCACTTTCTCTCGAAGAATCTTGGTAACCATACCTCCAGTGAAGTTCCACATTCCTCACTTCGATCCTTATAAAGCGAAGAGTGATCCTGTCGATCACCTGGCTTCTTTTAAGTCAACGATCGGAGTCATGCAGATCGATGACGCCATGAAGTGCTGGTTGTTCCTGACCACGCTGAAAGAAGACTTACCCCAATGTTTTAACAACCTGCCAAATAGGATCATCCCGTCCTTCTTTGAATTTTGGATGCTCTTTCTGACACAGTTTGCTAATGTGCAAAAACTGAGGAAGGATACAAAAATCCTACTTCAGATTAGGCAGGGGGAGAATGAAAGTCTATGGGCTTACATCAACCATCTGCAGAAGGAAACGTTAGAGGTGAAGAACTTGGAGCCTCTCATCGCTCAGACTGTCATTAAGCAGGGGATCCGTAGCTAGCGATTCAAGTATGACCTGAACCTACTGAAGCCAAGGACCTTCGTGGAGGTCTTGGAATTAGCAAATGATAACATTGTTCTCGAAGAAGACCTCATGGAGCCCTTGGAAACTAAACCAAGAGCATCCAACCGCCGGTTGTAGAAGCGGAAGGGTCTGGATGATGATAAAAGGACAAAGGGCGATCGAACCCCTAATGGCCGACAGACCAACAATCCTCGGTCTCGAGATTGCTGAGGGGGTGACCGAAGCAACAAGGGTCATCAATACTATCCTGACCAACAGTCGATTTAGTACTATGAGCGACCACATGTATATTGAGAAATGCAAGGGTTCGCACCCTTGAACATGTCAATGACCGAGCTAGTCCTGTCCATCCAAAACAAGAACTATTTCAATAAGACATCTCCATTGAAGACAACACGGGCATTACGCAATCCAAACAAATATTGTGTCTATCATTGTGACCACGGGCATGACACGGAGGAGTATTGTCACCTCTGAAATTTTGTGAAGGAGCTCTTCAGAGCAAGAAAGTTGAAGGGTTTCATCGCCATTGATATACACGCACAGAGATGGGAAGGCCCCAATAGAGGAACCCGCAGACAGATCGGTGCAGGCAAATGAAATCTACCTGGCGAAGCACGGGAGATACTGGTAAAGTTAAACTCTTTGTTGGTCGTAAGTCAGATAAGTGGAGAATTCGAGGCCAGAAAGAAACTGATGCAAAATGCCTTGCAATGGCAAAATAAGAGATCGAGACATTTAGAAAACTTCCGCATCGAGCATGTGAGATGAGAGGAGAATCGTGTTACTAATATCCTATCCAAACACATCAATTTGGGCAGGACCCCACAGAGGCTTACCCGACAAGCAATCAAGGAACTAGGCGATGGAAATCTGTTTTCGAGAAAGAGGGGACTGCAACCGCTATCTCGTTCGGAATCCCTTCAAAAATGGATGTTCTCCTTTCGCCTTCCCCTACATCAATAACATGAGAAGCATATTTTTTAGGGATGTCGGTAACCTTACCAGTCACCGTATCTTGAATAACAATGTTGATTTCAGACACGGAGGTAAGGTATCTTAAGGCCACACTATAAGAAAGCGGTTCCTCGTTTTTTACAGAATTACCTAGCCCCAGGAGATGATGCTACTTCTAGTGCTTGGCAGCTAGCTTCTTCGCAACCTTGGTCCTGATCGCCTTATCAATTTTGAAGAGGACACTTTCAGAAATATGTCATGGCGTTCCAAAGAAACTATATTCATGAGGCAAGCCATCGCATGGGCAAACGCGACCCTAGTCACAACCACCTTTCACCTTTGCCTGATCCGTCTAAGGACACTTTCAGTCACTCAACTCCTAGTAGCAATGGGCCAATCAATATGTCAAGACTTCATTTTGAATTTTCGAATTAGAACTAGCATATGATCTTTTGTGAGAATAGAAATGAAAACGCTACGCGCCTTGGAAAGCATGATTCAAGATCTTCTATCGCATCGATATCACATGGACCGATGAACATTGCTTTCGTCTCACTTTTCCTTGGTCATCTTACTCCGCAGTACGTGAGTAACTATCACCTCGATATCTTCTATCGCATCGATATCACATGGACCGATGAATATTGCTTTCGTCTCACTTTTTCTTGGTCATCTTACTCCGCAGTAAGTGAGTAACTATCACCTCGACAACTATCACCTCGATGATGTACTGCAGGACCAAGAGATAATGGCCGGTCAACATCACCTTGGCGACATCCATACTCGATGGAAGAGACTTCGGTCTATCCACCACTGGCTTGATCCGAACTCTCCAGTCACTATAGCAAGAACAAGCCAAAAACTTATTCTTACAATCCTTTATTTTATTTTCCACACCCAGCAGGTGAAGTTCCTTGCCTACCAAAAACATGGTGAAGCCTTACTTGTGAATCTTGAATGACTAATAGTGATTTAACAGGTCGATCAACCATGAAATGTGCTTCCGATGACAAAAAAGAATGAGGGGCAGTGTTGTGGCTATAGAGTTTGGCAGCACTTGCTCCGAAATGACCCCGTGCACATTAAAAAAAAACTCTAGAGCTTATCACAAAGAGGCAATCGGAGGCCATACTTGAACTGGTCTCGATAGAAGACCAGATCCTTACTAAGTCGTTTGTCGCTCGTGTTGACCTTGGCATCCCCCAAACAACGATGTTGTTGTGAAAGACATACTTCCTCTACAACTCCTCCACGTTGTCATCCGTTAAGAATAAAGGATCAACACCCTTGATAGATCCAAAGAGGGTGGGGGAATTTTTAGGAGCCATCTCAGAGAGACAAAGTTGGCCAGAAGATGAAAAGAAAAGAAAAGACCGAAGGCAGAGAAAAGGAAACCAGAACGTGTAAAGTAAAAAGAAATGACCATTTTCTTTATTTATAGGGTAGACACGTAAAACAAAATATCACATAATGATAAGTGTCACATCAAACATCCTTTTAAATTTATTAAAAGACGATTTTATTACAAATAATATTATTATAAGGCTTGAAAAAAGTGTAATATGAACGGGTCCTCCAAGGCCTCAGTCGAGAGATACCCCCTCTGAGTCAACCTTTGGAGGACCTTTGCTCCACCTAACCTAACCTAGTCCACCCGGTTAGCCTCATGATGGAACTTGCTTAGATCGGTGGACTCACGAAGTGCTCCTAGTTTCCACAGCACCTCGGCTAGCCCGCTTCTCAAGATGGCGACCTCTGCTCGCAGGGCCGCTACCTCTGCGTTCGTGGTTGTCAGCTGGACCGATAACTCCTGCACATAATCTACGGCTGAACCTCCAACCGCTCCCTCCGAAGAATCGACCAACACTGCCAAAGGTCCGTTGTTACCCGCTTGCTGCTCCATGGATCTGGAAGAAGGTACCCGCCGATCTACTCGCTTCTATCGAGAGCCAATAATGGGCGAAAGGTTGGGCAACTGGTGCCCCTCCGAAGTGATTGATGGCAGAAGTCCCGCGAACTCAGCCTGTAGGCTGGCCACCTCAGCGTGGGCGAACTCTGTAGCATCCTTCAAAGGCCCACTAATGCATAAAAAATATATGCATTTTTAGACCTATATTTTATACTCATTTTTGGTGATACTGCACTTTAAAGGAAGATATTCTGCTTGTTTTTAGCTTCAGGTACAAGAAATTGACTTTTGGTAAAAAAGAAGTAAAAACGGTGTAATTTGGAGCTAAAACGAGCAAGAAATAAAATTTTAGCCTGACATATTTCGATGTCTTTCTATGTTTAATCTACTTCTCAATCATCACATGTTTTTGAATGAAATTACACTTTAATAAAATATTATTTTCATGTTTATTTTGTAGGACTATCTGTTAGGAATGCAACACAACTGAAATGGGGCGAAACGGAGCTAAAACAGAGTCAAACGGAGCGAAACTGTGGAGTTGTTGCAGACCGACGCCGACGGCTCTTGAGTCTAGAGAAGCGATGAAAAATGGCACCGACAGCGCCAAAGATGATTCTGGATGGATCTTTGACGGTTTTTTTGCATCTAGACACTTGGAAAATGCTTTTAAATGAAAAGATATGTCTGTTGGATGAAGAGATTTTTCTTTTGGGATGAAAGGATGTTTCTCTTAGAAAAAAAGAGGAAATCTCTCTCTTTAAAAGAGAATGGCGCCGACGCCTCTCATATGGCGTGCGTGTGTGTCTTGTGGGTGTGTATGTGTGTGTGTGTGTGCATGTATCGAGTAAAGTCTTGTTTATGAAGAGGATTTTCTTGAAGAATTGTAAACTTCATGATTTGTAAGAGGAGAGGGAAAGTGAGATTTCTTCTCTATTACATTTCTAAGAGAGAATTCAGTGTTGATTTTAAAATTGATTTTAAAGAGAGAAAGTGTTTCAAGGGAACTTCAAGGGATTTGCTTGAAGAAGAGTTTAAGATAAGTTGTGTTCTTTCATTTCTTTATTTTGTAAACTTGTTTATATATATATAATCTGTGTTTTTTCGTATCTTCCTCATGAATTTTGACGTATCTTCCTCATGAATTCTGAGTAGTCTTCTTTGTCTTTCTCTGTATTCTGAGATATGGTGAAATGAAAAGATAATTTGGATATGTCAATTTTAAATTATAAAATAAATTGTGATGATTTTTTCACTCCGTTCTTAATTTACTTTTTGATTTAGCCAATTGAAATGTCAACATCTGTTGTGAAACATATTATCCGGGAAATGGAGTATAAGTTTCACAACAAAGTGAGAATCACATTTGATTCCATGAAGGAGTGTTTCGTTCATGGAATTGAGTGCAAATAAATAGGGATATATATATATAACTGGGCAAAGAATTGGAGATTCTAG
>NW_018164757.1:202001-227505 GCF_001263595.1 Phalaenopsis equestris | reverse complement strand
AACGAGAGAAAAAGCCCAGGAAAAACTTGAATTATGGATGTCTACATTGGAGTCTAAAGGCCTTCATTCAAGTAGAACTAAAACTGAATACATGGAATGTAATTTTAGTAGTAGTAGCTCTAGTGACAGAAGTGTGACTTTGGGTGATCAAATTATTAAAAGGTGTGAACGATTTAGATAACTTGGGTCCATTGTTCAAAATGATGGTGATATAGATGGGGATGTTAATAGTATAATTCAAGTTGGTTGGTTGAAGTGGATGATTGTTTTGGACCTTTTGTGTGATAGAAAAGTACCGCTTAGACTGAAAGAAAAATTTTATAAGATGGTGGTGAGACTTGCAATGCTCTATGACACTGAATGTTGGCCTTTAAAAGAGAAGCATAATAATAAGTTAAGTGTGTCGAGATGAGAATGATTAGGTGGATGAGTGGCTTTACATGTGAAATGAATATGTACGTGATAGGGTTGGTGTAGCTCCTGTGCAGACAAAATTAGAGAAAGTCGTCTTAGATGGTTTGGTCACATTAAACGCCGACCATCTAATGATTCGATTAGGAAAGTAGATGGTTTAGATTCGACTTATGTTAAGAAAGGCAGAGGTAGACCTAGGAAGACTTGGGCTTATTGTATAAAAAATGATCTTAATTTATTAGAATTAAATGAAAATATGACACTAAATAGGACGCAATGGAGAAAAAGAATTCATGTAGCCGACTCCACGTAGTGGGATTAAGGCTTTGTTGTTGTTGTTGTTTCCTTTAGATAGTAATATACTATTCAATAGGTTTGAAATGTTGTCTTCAAATTTTTCTTATTATTTATGGATGTTTTAAAGTTATTGCACTTTGTAAATACTAGTGACCCTTTTATACTTTGTAAGTTTCTGGAAAATATGTGAAAAGTAAAAAATTGAAATTTTAATTTCATCCTACAGTACTTCCTTTCTTAGTTAATTCTATGCTCCGTGTCGGGTCGTGAAAAAATTTGTATCAGAGCAATTAGGTTGAATCATGATCTAAAAGTGTCATTAGTATGATTAAATAGATTTATAAGTGATATTAATGAAGAGTTAATTTTGTTAAATTATAATATTTCTTATGTTATTTCACAAATATGGAAAATGAAGGAAAAAAATCTATAATATAGTAAAAGTTGATATAAACCCACAGATTACTACAGTGAATAATGATGCATTACTAAGATGATGATTATAGTAATGCAATTGATTAAGAATTCTTAGACTCAGGTCAGTTCTAGTGGAGGAGGTCGGATTGATTAGTACTTAAAGTTATTTTATGATATGAGTCCACCTCTCTTTTCTGGAGTAGAAGGTCCGGTGAATGCTAAAAAATGGTTGTTGATAGTAGAGAAGATTTTAGATGGACTTTCTTGTCCTTCGTAAAGATAGTTGTACTATACATATTTGCATTTGAGAGAGAAACAAAGAGATGGTGGTGAGTTTAGTTGTAGGTGAAATGTATGTAAATCTTTCTTGTCCTTCGTAAAGATAGTTGTACTATACACATTTGCATTTGAGAGAGAAACAAAGAGATGGTGGCGAGGTTAGTTGTAGGTGAAATGTAGGTAAAGTCCAGCCACATGATTTTCGTGTGATGAGTTTGTGGGCACTTTAGAAACTAGTTCATACCACTGTATGCTTGGAGGGAAATGGAGGACAAATTTATTCAGTTGGTATAGGGTGATATTCAATTATGTAGTATGAGATAGAATTCACTATGTTCTCAAATTATAGATCTCAGTTGCTTCCAATTACAGTGAAGTGCCTCCCATTTTCATTTGGGCTGAATGATATGATTTGACAGTCATTAATTCGTCTTGGAATCAATGATTATGCAGTGTTTGTGGAGAGAGCCAAAAGAATTGAGCTAGATCTAAAAACTAATCAAAGGAGGTGAGATATTCAAAACAAGAGATCAGAGGGATTCACAATTCCTCAGGGCCTTTAGAGCAAGCAGTCCTTTTAGGTAATACAGGTGTTATAAATGCTAGATCCAACAACAATTGCACTCAATTTGAAGATAAGAAATGTGACAATAGTGGAAGGTCTCCCAAGGGCGAGCATCTGTCTTAGATACAACACTTGATTTTTAGTGTCACCAGCTTGGACATATGTTAAAGAGCTGCCCTAGATTGGGTCAGAGGGCTCCAACTAATTCTAGGGGCAGTGATGCACAATCTCAAAGGAGCTTTGGCAGACTAAGGGAAGATGAATCTTTAAGGCCAATTTCATATACAGGGTAAATTCAACAAATATCTAACCTAGAATATATGCATTTTCATAGCAAGAAACTAAGAGCTCCCCAGACATCATCACGGGTATGTTTTACTCTTAATAATTTTAACCCAATGCATTTTAATCATCATAGGTTTCAAGTCTTCACATAAAGCAAAGTAAGAATTTAAATTTATTGATAAGCCAACTCTAAATGTTCAATGCAATGATTTTAATTATAGGTATCATATATCTTCAAAGTAGACAAATAAGGGTTTTGTTTGATTCGAGAGCTTTACACGCTTTTATAACCGAGGAACTAGTTAAAGTAATGCGATGATATACCATGTCTATGCCTATGATATTATCGTTTACAATGCCAAATGGTATTTTTATAGAGATTAACCGGTTATGTGAGGTGAAACTTATGATTAGTGAGAAGAATTTTGACGCACATTTTATTATTTTACCCTTATGGAATTTGAGGTGATTTTAGATATGGATTGGGTGTCTAAAATCTTTGTTACTATTGATTGTGACAAAAAAAACTATCAAAATACATATACCTGGGAAAGCATAAATTAAATTTTCTAGTGACAGAGAATTGGCATCTATAATAATTCCCTGCATGAAAATTTTCAATTGTTAAATTATGAAAAATCAAGTTTTTCTTGCTCAGGTAACATATACTTTTAGGGAAGTATAGTTTTTGGGAGTTATTTCGGTAATAAGAGAATATTATAAGTCTTTCTTGATGATTTATCAAAGATACCACCAGTGCAAGAGATTTATTTCACTATTAAGCTCTTGTCAGGTTCTGAGACTGTATTCAAGACACTCTACTAACAGTTAAAGAGTTGTAGGAGTTGAAGAGCCAACTACAGGAGTTACTTGATAAGGGGTTCTTCATACCCAACAACTCATCATGGGGAGCTTCAGTATTAATTGTGAGGAAGAAGGATGAGAGGTTCAGTATGTGCATTAACTACATGCAGTTAAATAAGCTCACAGGTTAAAAATAAATATCCACTACTAAATATCCACTACCGAGGATTGACGATTTGTTTGATCAGTTGGAAGGGACCTTTGTATTTTCCAAAATTGATACAAGGTCAGGCTATCACCAGCTGAGGACTAAAGAAGAAGAAATACTGAAGACGTCTTTCAGAACCATATATGGGCACTATGAATTCATGGTGGTCATTTGCATTGACAAATACTCCAAAGTTTTTATGGATCTGATGAACAGGTTCTTCAGACAGTTTTTAGATACATTCGTGATCGTTTTTATAGATGATATCCTAGTGTATTAGAGGAATGAAGTTATTCATACAGATCATTTACATGTTGTGCTGCAGACTTTTAAGGAGAATACACTCTATGCTAAATTTTTTAAATGTGAATTTTGGCTTAAAAGTGTAGCTTTTCTTAAACATATTATTAGTGGAGAAGACATATTTGTGGATTAGAATAAGTCAAGATGATTGAAAGTTGGCCAAGGCCTACTACTGTCACTGAGGTCAAGAGTTTTCTAGGTCTAGCTGGTTATTAAAGAAGATTTATCAAGGGGTTTTCACAGATTGTCATGTCGTTATTAAGGTTGGCTCAGTATGCAGTGAAGTTTGACTGGTGTGATCGTTATGAGGTGGCTTTCCAGAAACTGAAGGCTCGTTTAATGTCTGCTCCAGTTTTGGCTATTCCTTCAGGTTATGATGGGTTTTTGATTTCTAATGATGCATCTTTAAGAAATTTGGCAAGCGTACTTATGCAGCATGATAGGGTTATTACATATGCATCACGATAATTGAAAAATCATGAAAAAAACTATCTGACGGATGATTTGGATCCTGTAGTAGCTGTGTTTATGGATGCATTATCTGTATGGAGTTCGATGAAAAATTTTTACTAACCTCCAAATTTTGAAATTTTTTTTTACTAAAAAAAAAAAAGCTAAATCTGAGGTAGAGGAGATGGTTGGAATTTATTAAATCTATTATTTGGATATTCAATACCATCCAAGAAAGGCGAACGTCATTGTAGATGCACTGAGTACGGAAGTTTCATGTAATTTGAATTATTTATTTACTTAGCATGAGCATTTACTTAAATTTCTAAAGAAGTTGAAACTTTATATTGTTGATTATGATGATGACATTATGGTTCAATTATATCATTTGATGGTGAAGTCAAACTGAAAGGCATAATTAGAGTTTCTTTAGCTAGAGAGAGCAGTGTTCAGAAAATCTTGGAACAAATTTGGATAAGCGGTTTGGAAAGATATATATTAGATTGGGATGGTTTATTGAGATATAAAGACATGTTTTATGTTCCAAATACTGATGATTTGAGGAAATAAATTTTTGGAGGAAGCATATTTATCTGGCTATACTATTCATCAGGGAATGATAAAATATACCGGACCTTAAGGAAGCACATTAGTGACCAGTATTGAAGAGTGGCAGAATTTGTGGTCAAGTGTTCTTCATGTCAGTTAGTGAAGGAAAAGCATCAGTATCCTATAGGTTAGTTGCAGCCTTTACCGATTCTAGAGTTGAAATGAGAACATTGTGATGCATTTTGTGATTGGGTTGCCTAGATCACGTCGTGGTCGTGATACTATTTGGGTAATTGTCGATATATTAATTAAGTCTGTTCATTTCTTACTAATTATACAAACAAATCCAGTAGAGAGATTAGCTATATTATATGTAGATCAAATTTTGAGCTTACACTAAATCATATGTAGATCAAATTGTGAGGTTACGTGGAGTGTCGAAGTCTATTATCTCCGACAAAGATTGGAGCTTTACTTTTAGATTGTGGATGAAAGTTTAGAAAGCTTTGGACACATGACTGACTTTCAGTGCAACGTTTACCCTCAAACTGATGGTCAGTGAGAGAGGACTATTCAGCATTGGAGGATCTACTAAGGTTACGTAACTTGATTTTTTTGGAGGTTGAATATCACATACACATTTAATAGAATTTGCTTACAATAACAGTTACTTGGCTAGCATTTGGATGATTCCATATGAAGCCTTGTATGGAAGGAAGTGCAAGACATCATTATGTTGGGCATAAACAGGTGAAAGAAAGATCATTGAAGGTGATTTGGTCGATGATGCTACTGAGAAAATTAGACTGATCAGAGAACAATTGAATGCAATGTAGGATAGGCAGAGAATATATTACGATGCCAAGCACAAACCTATTGAGTTTGAAGTTGGAGAGTTTATTTTTATCAATGTCAGTCCATTGAAGGGTGTGCAACATTTTGAGAAGACAGGAAAATTGAGACCCAGATTTATTGGTTCATTTGAAATTGTCAAGAGGATTGGGAAGGTAACTTGCAGATTGACTTTACTAGCTCATATGCAGAGAGTGCATAATGCTTTTCACTTTTCATCACTTGAACAATATACTATAGATGAAACTAGTAAAGCGATAATAGACTAAAAATGATATTCAACTAGATTTGAATTATATTGAGGATTCTAAAGTAATTTTGAATTATGATGTGAAGAAACTGCGGATTAGAGAGGCCCTTTTTGTGAAGATTTAATAGAAGTATGGATCGAAGAAGGATGCTACTTGAGAGACTCTCTGAAATGCAAGAAAGATATCCACAGGTTTTCGTATGAGGTATGTTTACTTTCATGATTATTTTCAAATTTTGAGAAAAAAATTTTATAAGGAGAAGAGTTTGATTTTAAAAGGAGATAATTTAAAGGAATGAAATGGGGGAAAAGAAAAAATGAATGTTCAATATTTGTAAAAGGAGATAATTTAAAGGAAATGAATTGTAAAAGTTAAGTCATACCAGATTACCTCCAGATGGTACTGACAGGGAATGAGTTGTATCTTTGCACAATAAAAGAAATGGTAAAAATTTACTTTCGAGTGCAATTTTGAGGGTACCTTTGGTGTATTTTTTATAGTACCTACAATTACATATTTTTTATGATACATTCAAGTATATTTTTTAGGATACTTTCAGGTATGATGGTACACCTGTTATGACTCTTAAAAATGTTAATGGTAAATATTTAAATTGAAATGTGAAAGGATAAAATTGAAGTGAAAGTTTACAGTTTTACGAAGTAATGAGCTACATTTTTTTTTAGTCATTTATGCGTAGCATTGACATAATGACTTAATGAAATGTGAAAGGATAAAATTGAAGTGAAAGTTTACAATTTTACGAAGTAATGAGCTATATTTTCTTTTAGTCATTTATGCATAGCATTGACATAATGATTTAATACATAGTAAGATTACAATTGCTTACTAAGTCAAATTTACTCTTGTAATTAATGGTTCATTTGGAAAAAAAAACTTTATATTGATAGGTCTAATAAGAGAGACTTGATTTACAAAAGAAGGACCAATGCTGCTAGTCATTTATGATGATGGTTTCTTTTTACTGTTTTCTGCTAATATTGATATATTGTTCATTACTGATTTAAAAAGTTGTCTTCATATTATTGTTGTTGTTTCTGGATGTTTTGAATTTTTTGCACTTTGTGGATCTTATTGAATTATTTATATTTTGAAAATTTCTTAAAAATATGTGAAAAGTAAAAAAATGAAATGTTAATATCGTTTAACCGCAGTTCCCGCCTTAGTTAATTCTAAGCGCGAGACCGAATCGTGACATTTTATATAGAGAAAATAATCGTCCATAAAAGAGAGATGAAATGTGAATAGGATCCCTTTTTTCTTGACAATCAATCAAGTTTTCTAAAACTCAATATAGGGTTCATTTTCCCTGTCTTTTCTTTTACTTGTCCCCTCTCCTATTTTCTTTTTTATGCTCTAATCCTTGGATTTGATCCCACATACAAAACAAGTTTCAACATCTATATAATGAGAATCTCATTAGAACATAATTCTCACCAAGTTTCATTTAAAATCTAGATATTGTAATCTCTTGTGCACTTCAATCTTCTGATCCACCCTGATCAACTGCTTCCACCTTTGATAGCAGCCTCAGTAACAAGATCTTTTAGCAGTAAAAAGCCAGCTTTTCTTTTTAAAACATGATCTTGTCATATTGGTTAATATGATTTGGGTGTTCCACATTACTTCATAATACGTGCATTTTTAGTGAATGTAACTTGCTTTTGTTTAACTGACAGCAGGGCTTTCTGAACACAGAAACCTTTTAATTAAATGCAGGAGACCTACCTTCTTTTAGTTATTTTATAAGGGCAGCCTTTTTTATTCTTTAAATTTGATCGCAAAATTTTGTACACGCTAGTCATTGTCCTGCAGGCTCTCAAAATAGGTTGCTTTTCCTTGAAGACTTGAATTTTGCAAAGATTGTGCTCCTGATGTAATCGCTTATTCTTTTTCACATTCCAAGTCATTCTAAATTTTTCTAAAACATTAATCTTCACGTTTTTCAAATGGTGTTTTTTTCCAGTGCATTCCCCAATTTTATGTTTGATGTACGGTCAAGGGAGATAATCTCACTAAAGTAAGCTCCATCAAAGGCTTGATTAGTTCTAGATTTATTTGTCACTAAGATTCACTTTGGTTCACTTTTAGTAAAACTTCCAATAAACACAAGCTTAACTGTACCTGTAGCCTTCCTTAAACAATACGCTCAAGGAGCATCATGGACAATAAATGCTCTTATTGGTCTTTACTTGCCCAAAATATTTTTTTCAAGGTGCTGAATACAAAAATTTTCTATTCTTATATGCATTGCATTATCATAAAATTTTTGGCAGTCAAAATGGAGAATTTCGTAGTGCATTTTTCATCATATTTAATATGAACATTAGTATGTTTACACCTACCTGATAATTTTAACGCTGTATTCTATTAATGAACCATGGTACAAGTAATTTTCTATGAAATTGCGATCTTTAAGTAATGTTACTACAGGCACGCCCATTATATGATCAGTCTTTTTGTAATTCCTATAAGCCCCTTCCCATATTGTAATTATATTGTTACTTACAGTGTCTGTCCTCTGTTACTTATTGCAGTCACGCCTTGGGAATCTTCAACAGAGCAACTCATGGATGAAACTAATCAAACTCTTTGTAGGATTGCAACTAATCTTGACTTGTTGAAGGTAGCTTCCCAAATTTCTCTTATTTACAGAATTACACTTTAACGGTTCTGATGTGAATACAAACTAAGAGGTAAGACTGAGACAGGCAAAACACTCGTTGATCTCGATGCACTGCTGTTTGGAATGCATGTGGGGGCACTGACTAACACATATGTCATTGCATGCACTTATTGAACAGACTTACGGATTAATCTGGTGACATGGTTAAGTGGGTTATTTTTTTTCTTTTTCATTCATAATATTTTTGAGTGGAGTGATGCTGGATACCGAATGTTAGAATTTCTTAGCGCTAGCTAATTTAATGAGAGATTATATAAACTGTAAATTAAATGATAGTATTTAATTATGATTTCAAATCAAGATGCGGAAACTAATGCAAACAGTTTTGAAATCAAGGAAGCAAAACATAAACACACCACTTACTAAAAGCCAGGAGTAATCATGCAATATTTATACAAATTTGTGTGAAAAAATTCGCCCCTTTTCATCTCAGTTCGTCTATAGACTTCAAATTTATAAGTCTCCACTATGGGCTTTCATGCTCTTAATGCTTGTTTATTCAGAAATCTTTTTCACATGATTGAATTTATGATTTCTTGTTTGAAGATCATCTCTTTGACTAGGCCTTAATCTTTTGACTAGTCTGGAGAAACTTTTAGTTTTGTGCCACTTGAATTTGTCTGATCATATGTGCTCAAAAGTTGGCAGCTATTATCATCACTGATGAAATAGGTGTTCTTTCACCATGATCATTTTTATGGCCTATTGAGTGAAGAGGACTCTTAGCGATGGGCATGCTAAGGGTGACTTTAACACATTCAAGTTTTACACTTGAGCTTCGAAGTCTTATAAATTACACCTTAGGGATCTCAATGTAGCATGATATCAACACATAGCTAGATAGGGAAGATCAGGATTCAGGTTTTGGGAAACAAAGTTGTATATTGCCAAATTTTATGCAATAAATGACTCTTAAGATGGGTAAAACTGTTTTTTCATTTCCATAATATTGGGTTGTATAATAAAGTTAGGGATGATAAAACTAGCAATAGTTATGTTTCAGAGCCTTGTTGTAGCACCTATTGAAGATGGTGTATTCTTTGGCAAGTTAATTCCGTATGGCGGTGGGTAGAAGATACAATAATAAGATAATTTGAAAAAATTAATAAGGATTGTGTAGGAAACTGGATACCTCATAATAAAAATCAACAAAAGCCTAAAATAGTCTCCTGACTATCAACAAGTGATTAATTTAATTCTAGTGTTTTAAAGTGCTCCATTTTTTCCCTTTACTATTAAAACTTGATCCAATTTAATCCCTAGGTTGAATTTCTTGGTTAAAGAAAACAACAGTTAACTTTCAGGGTATTTTAGGAATAAGAATTTTAAATGAACTTTTATTTCTATTATTATCTATTTTCATATTTAATAAATAATTTAAATATATGAATGAAGGTAAATCTTTATTTCATAAAATAAAAAAAAATCAAATATGGGTATCCTTTTTTAAGGAATTTGACTACTTTATCAATAGAGTCAATATAGGGCCCAAAGTAAAAAGAATTTATTACTTATATTAATTGAGTAATAATAAAATACTTTATTATATAATATAGATATACTTTATTACATATGAAAATAGACTAAGAAATAAATTAATTTCATTTAAAATTCTTATTTCTAAAATACCAAATTTAATGGATGGAATTAACTTTCTCCATGAACTTCAACCTATAGACTAATTTGGATCAACATTTAATTGTCTGAGACTAAAAGGGAGTACTATAAAATTTTGGTACTAAGTTGATCACTTGTTGATAATCAGAGGACTATTTTGGGCTTTTGTTCAAATAAAAATGATGAAGATATGCCAAAGATTTGTTTTAAAAAAAAAGAAGAAGGGCTATCATCTCATGAAGCATTCAATTTAAATGAATAGAGAAGAATATAAAAGCTTAACCACATTGTTGGGATTTGGATAATGTCCATGGTTTTAATGATGATGAAGAATATGGTTATGACGATGGATTGGATGTGTGTATATAGTGGCGCAGAATAAGTTATGGCTTCTATCACCTTTTAATTTAATGGGCCACTCATTCTCACTTGAACTATTTTAAATAATTTTCGGTTGATAGAAGATGCTTTATTTTACAACCCATGTAGCATGCTTTATTGTGCATATACCTTGTAATGCCTAGGCGCAAAATAATTCAGGGCATATTGAATTTCTTTTTTGTTTTCTTCTTATACCAGCATGTGGTGGGTAGAATGACTAGTCATCCTACGCCATTCTTTCTCCGGAGTATGAAATGATAGAGTGGGATGCAGTAGTGGAAAAGACTCTCACATTGTACAGTAATTATTCACGTAAGATGTATCATATCTCATCATGACTCGGAGAGTGAATTTGATAGGTAGTTGACTATTAAATATCGTCTCTTACACAATTTAGTTAGCTATAGGCTGTTAGGTCTGCAAATCCTCCATGTACAACTAATCATGAAACAAAATTTTCCCGGAGGCTTTCAAATTCAGTAGACTCTTTTTCTGTCTTGTTTGGATGTACTACACAGAATGCTGTCTTGCAACATTATGCTCATGTAGATTAAGAATCTTTCTTTTCAAGTTTCATCACCCTGATTGATACCTATTAATTGCTGTATTGCTTTTGAGTTTTACTGTTTTACACTTCTTAGTTTCATTTGCTCTCTGTATTATGCAGTTGCAAGACAACATTAATCTTTTCTGTCACGCTAGAAACTGCATCTTGTCTATTTTAAACTGGTATTGTATAGACCTTCAACTTAATGATCTCCTAATTCATCTTCTAAATTTTAAATAGATTATAGCTTATTAATTGTTGTTAGTTGTCAATTTTATGCAGCAAGAGTTCTATGCCTGGAATAATGAGACAGATGCCTCCTCTGCCAATTTCATTAAATGAAGAACTTCTCTATTCAATTTTGCTGAATACTAGTCAGGTAAGTTCTGCATGAAGATACTGATAATTCTTTTCTTTTGTGATGCTACTATATTTCATTCAGCCTAACCATGCTAAGGTGAAACAGTTTATTTTGTGGAAAGGTTTTACTTGTTTTAGTATTATAATTAAAATGAAATTATTATCTATAACATGAAAATTATACTTTTTATTTAAAAAATGGTGGTATTTGAAAATACCGCTCCCCATATGTGCTATCCGTCCCTGTAGGGATCGAACCCGGGCCAGAGGGCTTACGACTAACAACACAGCTACCTACCAACTTGCCGCCCAAGGCCGAGCACAACATGAAAGTTATACTTAATTGTATTTGCTATAATGACATGTGGAAAAGTAATATCGTCATAATATATGTTTCAACCCTATGATTAGATGGCTTCTCTATATAATTAGGGCAAATGCTAATGATTTTGGTTTTCCCATCTATTGCTTACAAGTATTTTGATGCATTATCTCTGTGCAATTTATCTGAACTAATTTCCTATACTTGGTATATGATTGCATCCAGAAATGACGAATTTAAATATTTAATTTTATTTTTTTTTGCAATGAATAACGAATATGAATCAGATTAATGCTGCCTCGTACTTATAATCTTGTTTGTTATATTAGTAACGAATATGAATCAGATTAATGCTGCCTCGTACTGTTATATTACCATCAGCCCAAACAAATTCATTTAAAATTAAAATGAAATGCCGTATAGCTACAATTTTGAGGTCCCTCATGTTTCTTGATATCTAATTCAATGTTTTACAAAGTGATAGCGTGAAAATTGCTTTCGACTTATATGCTGAATAAGTCATTTGTTTTAAAGTGCTGGGCATAAGTTTCATAATCTTGATTTTATATATTTAAAAATTCTAAAATGTATTATAATGACCTAAAATTAAAACTAATTAAAATATGAATTTTTCATATTGAATATAAGTTCATTATAATTTTTTATTATGCTCATTAATGTAACACATCAAATCATGCTCATGTTAACACTTAGTCATGTAATATTTATTTATCTTAAAATCGTGATAATATGGAGTGACAAGAATTGAAGAATCGGTTGTCCATATTTAGTTTTAATATATGCATAATGTACATAATCTTGAGAATGCATCTAATTGTAAACAATATGATTCATTATATAATAAATGCAAATGTCCATGGATCCATGAGTAGATTGTAGTGATTTCATAGATTAATGAGGTGGCTGCAAAATACGAAGGAAAGGAGGTTGAAGTCTTGCGAGTGTGGCTTATGTTCAGGGAAAATTATGTAGCCATTTCATATCCCTCTTTAAGCAAATGAATAGAAACCATTCCTCTTTGATAAACCTTTGGTGAGAATATCAGCGAATTGGTCACCTGTGATTAGAACCAAGTACACATTAGTCCATTATGAAGCTTTTCCTTTTTCAACTTTAAAGTGTTTTGTATTTCCATGTTGCAAAGGATAATGCACAATATTATTACTTGATCTATGATCGTAATATAGCACTATAGATTTGGGTATTTTACATACATAGCAAACAATTCTTTTGTATTTACTTATTTAACACCTAAACTTTCATATGTATACACGTAGGCATCATTTGGGTAGTCTCCTCGTAATTGGATAGTCTCCCTTTCCCTTCGAAAATTAAGAGTCTCGTACAAAGTATTCTTTCCTAAGAAAATACATCTCTTCATTTCAAAGTTTAAATACCAAAAAGAGGGAGAAGTTAGAGTGGCTCTTTGCCTTAGTCAACACAATGCCACTCTTACTTGGACTTGCTCTTTTTATTTACTTTGACTTCTACCTAAGCATGGAGCACGACACCTAAGAAAGAATGTTGATTTGTCGTTAATGTTTATATGAAATAAATTTATATAATCACAAATAAATTCATATAATCATAAGTTTCATGATCGCCAATGATGAAGGGACGATGATAGTGTTTTATCTAACAGAAGAAAAACAAGCCAACTCAGCTCTTTGACAAAAGGAAGTAAAAAGGAGGATGGCCCACTACTACAACAAGCACATTCAAGTGAAAACTTTTTCCCCTAGGGGCTTTGTACTAAAGAAATTTGACCTAGCTTCATGAGAGTAAGCAATCGACAAGCTAGACCAGACATGATCCGACCTTTTCATCATCAACCAAAGGATTGCCCTCCTAAGCATACGAACTCAAGAACTACACGGGGAAAGGAGCGGAGATGACCTCAAAATATTTTTTCCTTAGAAAAATCTTTGTATCAACGCGTGAAAGAACAATAAAGCGCTATTGTTCCAAAAACTTGTAATTTTTATGCAGAAATATTGGAAAAAAGTGCTTGCATAACTATATATACAATATCAGGTCCAATTAACACTTAGAAAAATCGAAGAGTTCATGCAAACCAATAGTTGGTTGATACTCAGAGAACTTAGCACGAGCAGCAAAACCGACAACAATTGAAGATGGTTGATTGGTAGGAACTCCTAAGCTGGCAACGACAGTATATTGTCTGATCCACAAAACACGTAAAAAGCTGGCCTACAACACTCTCGCGTCATAAAAAATTTGTCTCTGATCTTGGATCGGATCAAGCTCTGGAGGTGGTTTCATGCCCATTAGTGACAAGATCCACAGTGGGTATCGACTGAATCAACCCAGAAGCTAGTTTTGGTGGTCACCCTTGCAAAAGCAGCTACAAGATCTGCTACCTATGCCTAGTGTAAGGGATGGTCCGTTAAAGCGACAATTTGACCAAGCGACAAAAACTCGGGAAGTGTTAGACGTGAGTCGGGCTATAACACCCTTAAAAACCAACAAATTAAGATGTTTGATAGGTAAAAACACTCAAAATGATCGACAGTGATGCAAGACGTTCGATCGACATTTAAAATAAAGTGACCCTCGATGCCCAAGCATCAATAAAACTCAATGTCCCTTAACTCGGAATCAAGCTCTTGAGGTGGTTCCCTACTCATTAGCGACAAGATTCACGGTGAGTGGTGTATAAATCACTCCAACAACGACTTACGACGATTGCTCCGGTAAAGGCAGCGATAAGATTCCTTTAATAAGCCTGGTAAAAGTACGATTCATTTGTGTTGATAACCTAACCAAGCAAATGGAACACGAGAAGTGAAGACATAAGCAAGTAGACATATTAGAGTCGACCAAATGCCTATTCTAAGTAAACTAATTGATCGACCAACACACTTCACAAACTGTTATCACAAAACAGAAAAAAAACATAGTATGATAAAAGATTGTGAGACGAAGATATTAGTCGACCAACATAACTTATATTTCATTTCTTTGGGCAAAAGATTGCAAAAATTTTCTTTTACAGAAACCATTTTTTATGATTTACATTTAGGTAAAAGAAACAATAAGTATTTCTTAAGAGTAGATGGATTTGAGCTAATCAAGCGAGGAGCCTCCGTCATCTGCAGCACTTTCATCTTTCTCTTCGATCGACTCCTTATTATTGTCTTCTTCTTTGGCCGAATCTTAACCACTGTCATCCTCTTCTATTACTAGCGATGGTGGCAGTGCAGTAAGCAACTTCACAAATTTGTCCAGGTCAGACCTCTTAAGGTCCACTAATTATGCCTAAACAAAACGGTTAATCGCCATCTTTTTTCTAGAACTGAAGATGAATCGCTTGGATGGACATGAACTCATCCTATTGCTTCATATTTGCCATTTCATCCTTCAAAGCTTTGTTCACTTCTTGGACAAAGGACAACAACTCTGACAGAAGGTGTAGTTCGGCCTCAGCTCTCTCTAGCATTTCTTGAACAATGGCTGATCGCTCCTTAACCTCCACAGATCGTTACTCAACAGCTTTGTCCCTCTCCTCGGTTTTTATCCATGGATCCTCCCCTTCCACTCAGTCGTCGAACTCCTTCAAGTGGGCGATAGACTGAAAGTGAGAGGCTTCCCAGGCTATGATGTGGTCACAGTAAACTATCTCGCGCAACTCCTAGTGGTTGAGCGACTACATAATCTTATCAAAATCCTGAGACCAGATCACCTTAATAAGGGTAGAGGAGTAATCAACTGCGTATGGAGAGTTGTACCAATCTTTCTTAGCCCGAGCATGGTGAATTGACCTTTAGAGCTAATGCTCACCTTCGTACCCTCCGACTAAAATGGAACCCTTGAAAGTGGGGACCCCTTCGTGTCTTCTTGGGAGGAGGAGTACTTGAGTTGATGATATGAGCAGTGGGGACCCCTTCGTGTCTTCTTGGGAGGAGGAGGAGTACTTGAGTTGATGATATGAGTTTTTCCTTTTTGGCGGTGAACTTCTTCCGCTTAAGCTAATGTTGAAGGCCCTTGCTCTGGCTCAGGTTCTTTTTTTAACTCGAGCTCTCATTGAGCCATCGATGAAAGCTGATTGGCTTCCCCTCTCTCAAAAAATGGTGGGAAGCTTGTGGTGACTAGACAAGGAGTTGTTGGCTCTTCTCTGGGCACATCCGCCAATGACTCCATGTCCTCGGCATCACTCATTGGGATGCTCGGGCTCTGGTCATCCTCTCTATACTGCGATTCAAATGGACCTGCAACCAACAAAGAGGCCTTAGTATTTAGCTCAATTAAAGTCAGCTTGCCTGTTGAGACTCGTTGGATCATCACTGAGGTCATAGAGATAAAGTATATGAAATCCACACCTTCAGTACTTCCGCCAGCCCAACCCGAAGGATGCACCTCATCTTGCCAATGGTGCAATGTCTAGGCGTGGCTTTTTTCCACGGCTTCTTCTAGGCAACCGTGGCCACCTCATCCTCCTCGCATCAGGCCTCCTTGGTGTCTCTCTACCCACATCTTTGTTGTCATACCAATGAAATTGTTCGAGTTTATGACTCAATTGATTGTCAACACATCAGTTTATTAATGCATCGATAGTCTCCTTATGTCTATCTCTGTCGCCTCACGATGAGTCCAAGGAGGAACGAACTTCTCTTCTTGCAGACATCTCCAGTCAGAATTGTCTTGATTTCCCAGTTGGCGGAAGAAGACCGAGGAAGAATTGGAGTATCCAAACCTTGATCTTATTCTAAAGTCTCAAAAGCTGGAACTTCTTGGCAGAACTAAATTGGATGTTGTCAACTCTGAACGAGAATGACTATGCGAACAACACCAGTGATTATGGAACTCCGACTCGTTGACAATAAACATTGAAAGTCATGATTGCCGCTATAAAGTTCTACTTTATCTGAGCCAGGATGATACCATAGTGATTGAATATAAACCTAAGGTCATGGCAGAAAGAGAGAAGAAGCCCCCATCAAAGTTGGCCTTTTTGATTGCCGCTATAAAGTTCTACTTTATCTGAGCCAAGATGATACCATAGTGATTGAATATAAACCTCAGGTCATGGCAGAAAGGGAGAAGAAGCCCCCATCAAAGTTGGCCTTTTTAGCAGAGAAGCTCTCCTCCGAATGAATCAATCGCTTACTCATAAATCTCGAAGTTGAATCACTTCCTCTAAAACCAGGTCCCTTAGAACAATTCCTTCTCCCAGGCGACATGACTGAACTCTCAGATGTTGGGATCGTTCCAAAGACCCGAGTGCTTACATTGGGGCCATTCGAATGAAAAAATGTAGAGAGAAGAGGCATCAAAAGAAAGAGAGTAGTGAAGGATCAGAGAGCATAGCATGAGACTCCAACCCCTCACCCTTATATATAGGGGGCCATGGAAGAGAAACGGTCATGCCTCAATTTTGAAAAAAACAAATCACATAAACACAATTTTCAAGGTAAATATTTAATAAAAATAAATTTCATTTTAATTAACTTTAAATCTGAACTTTTAAGAAAAGAAAAATTTTACAGTTGGTTTCTCCACCTCTTCAGGGAAGACAAGTCCTCTTCAAAGCAGCTTTTGGTACATCACTTGACCCTCAAACTTAAATCTATCTACACTGCTAGCTTTGACCTGTACCCAAACCATCGAGCAAGTTTCCAGAACATCCTCTTGTGCCGACCTAACATCTTCCAACTTTGTCAAAAGGGCTGCATTCTCTTTCTGCAATTCCTTTATTTCTACACCCCTCAAAATCTCAGTGATACTGGTGTAGGAGTCTTCCATCTCTTTCAGTTGGCGAGACAGCAACCTAGAGGAAGTCCTCCGCCTATCAGTCCTCTATATCTGGGTCGAAGGGGGGCTAACCGGGCAATTCACTACTTTTTCCTTGCTTCGGGCAGGTGGTAGAGTCCCCCTAACCTGCCCTGGGATTTTATCCTTTCCATAACCCCCCATCAGCGAGTTAATGATAAGGATTGCCACTTTTGCATCAAAGATAAATATCAGAAAAACAAGGAAGATAACTTTTAGTAAACCAAGTGTATCAATCTCCCATACCCAGGAGCCAATTCATCTTAGTCCATTGAAGCGACAAACTACTCTCACCAGGCGACAGTGGGGTGACCATAGTCTTCAATCCCTCAATGGGTGGCAGCGCACTAGAAGCTTCTTGCCTCTAGGTACAGGGTTTCAAGCGGCTTCCCACGCAGAAGGGTCAGTTGTTCAGATACTGGTCGCCGGAGGAGGTTGGGTTTGACATGCCTGCAGCCTGGTTGGCCAGCCTACTCCTATTATCTACTTGTCTCTTCTCCTTTTGAAGTCTCTGAAGAGAATCGAATGATCCCACCTCATCCTTTGGTTCTACTGCCTTCCGCTTCTTGAAAGCTGGCTTCTTCTTCCAGACCTCACCCGTTGGCTTCTTGCTAGCCTCGAGTGTCTTCTTTCCATGGGGCGCTTTCTTTGTTTTGGGTGCCTCCTTCCTCGCGGACCTCTTATCTCCCTCCAGCCTGTTTGCCTTAGGAAGGGGCTGAAACTTAGGCAAAGCAAAAGCCCTCATCATCTCAGTGATGGGACATTGTCAGAAGGCTTCTGAACACTAGCAATGAAGGAATTGTAGGAATTGACCAACTAAAGCACACAGACGTAAAGGCAAAAATGATAATAAAGGTGTCAATCATGCCCTATTTATAAGGGATATGAGCATGGAAATCTTGGGAGTGCAATTGTTGAAAGCTATGATTATGGAATAAATGAATGTATTTTTGCATTTAATTTTTTTATTATTATCTTAGTTGTCACTTTCATGAAGTAACATAGTGGAGGAATTAAATTATATACATCAATTACGTGTATATGAATCTCGAGAAAATCCAACAGACAAAAGCTACATATCATAGTTCAATGGGACCCACGAGTGAAAGATCAAGAGTCCACAAACAGAAAGCCAATGACGCATGGGAGGAAGACTAGGGTTCCATCATAATAAGACTAAGTGTTCACTGTCATAGTACCAAAAGACTTTCCTAACTAAGTGCAACTCTCAAAATTGCTACCGAAGACCAACCGAGCAAAGGATGATGAAACGAGGGACATCCAAACAAAAGCTCATTGAGCTAAATAGGGACATAGATATGCCGCTCTTCATGTTCTTATTCAAGGGAAGAACATAATATCGTCGGCTATCTCAACAGATTCCCCTGAGACCCTTCATCTGAGACAGAGAACTGCTACAACTCACTGAACATACCATCCTGAAAGATCAACCTTGTTGTGGAGTGAGCTATCTCTCAAATTATGGTTGTTTATCCTCTGTCCGATGACCTAGCCTTACTCAGCTGATAGAAGATTCACATCCTAGGATCAATGATCGACATCCATAATAGCACAGCCGACCAGCCAAGCTGAGCCAACCAAGCCAAGTTTGGCCAACCTGGAGACCCTCAAAAGCCGACAAGTAACCTCAATTAAGCACATTTGGACGAACAAGTTTTGTCAAAACAGGACCGACTAAGTTTAGCTGACTGATTTAGAGGATGGTCGAACCAAAGACCTACTTATATAAATTACCTATAATAATCTATACAACCTCTACCAGACAGGGCATAAATGTAGCTTCACATATTATAACTCACTTTTCTATAAATAGGGGATCAATTTATGAATAAAATATTACTCACTTCTATCAATTTACTGTTCATTACTGTGCATTTCTCTCTCTCTCTCCATCTTCCTCTCTCTCTCTCTCCTGCCTTACACTCTATTTCTTAGGTGCGGTTCATATTGAAACTGCACCGGATCTCTATTACCACAGCCCAATTTTGAATCTTGCCACCACTAGAGAGGGAGCTATTGGACCAATTTTGAATATACTTAATAATTTTATCAACCACATTTTGAAACTGAACCGGATCTCTATTACCACAGCCCAATTTCATACCCAAATATTTTAGAGGAAAGTCAGCATTGTTGATTGATGTGTATCCATGAATCCAATTTTTGGCAAGAAGAGGAGAATCTTTGCCCAGTGTAAATTGGCATTTTGTTTTGTTGAAATAAATACCAGAAACAGCTTCAAATTGGCTAAAGAGTTTAGACGTTAACTTCACTGCCACTTTGCTTCCATTGGTAAAAACAACGGCATATTCAAGATGGGATATCAATATTATCGATTTGTGATTGAATTAGGTGTTTATGTGGTTTATTTGGAGTTCATTGACTTTCCTTGATAAGTAATCAAAAACCAATATGAAGATAGTTGGAGACAGTGTGTCACCCTGTTTAATGCTCCTCACAGCTTAAAAATGGCCATGTGCCTGGCCATTACAGAGCAAGGAATAATAGGTGTTTCCAAGTCACCTTTGTATGAATTTACAGAATTCAGTTGGGAAAACTCTGGCTTGCAATAATTCCAGTACAAAATTCCAATTCACACTATCATAAGCTTTCTTTAAATCTTGTTTGATAACAAAATTTGCCTCTCTGCATTTTTTGTTAATATCATTGAGGAGCTCCTTGGCCAATAATATGCTGTCAACTATGCTTCTCCCTTTAGTGTAGGCTGATTGTTGAGCTGAAGTGACGTAAGGCAAGTCTGGTTGAAGCCTGGTGACCAGAATTTTGCTAATTACTTTAGACATCACATTTATCATGCTAAAGGTTCTAAAATGTTCCCATCTGTCTTTCATATTCTCCTTAGGATGAGTACAATAGTGGATGAGGTAAAATATTTACCTGGTTCTTCCCATCTTAAATAAGCTTGTATGGCCTCATTCACCTCTTCATGAAGATCCCCCAACATTATTTATAGAAGTCCGCACTAAATCCATCTGGGCCAGCTGCTTTATTGCTGCTAATAGAATTAAGAGCTTTCCATATTTCTTCTTCTGTTGGTACATCAGTCAACACCAGCTGGTTAATATAATTGCAGCTCTCCTGGAATATGGATTTGTCTATAAGATCTAAACATACATTGCCTTTGTTAAAAAGTTGTTTGAAATTATTCTTCCTAGATTCCACGAAAGCATGGGATTCAGTAATCCATATTCCCTCCTGTTTGATTCTCAAAATGACATTTTACTTCCTTCTCATTGTTATGCATGTATGAAAGAATTCAGTGTTTCTATCCCCTTCTTTACAGGAAATGGAGTAAGCTTTCTGCTTCAGGAGGAAATCCTCATTTTTAATGGCTTGCTGAAGCTGTTTTTGGGCTTCCAAAAAGTTTTCTTCACTACCATTCTGATTGCTATATCTGTCCTCAACGCCACAGATTGTCCTCAGCCTCTTTGACAGCACTAGTATCATTTTTTTAAAAAAAATATCCAATTCAACTTCGCTGTTTTCCAGCCACTTTCTTTTGTAGTCTCCACATCTTACCCCAAGCATTACCATTGAATTCAGTTTTCCAGGCATCTTGAGTTTGTTCCATAAAATTTTGATGATTGGACCAAGCATTAAAGTATTTGAATGGAGTAAATGGTGTCTTCTGAAGATTTGCAATATTCAAAGGAGAGGGAAGTGGTCAGAACCCAGTCCTGAGAGGTTTTGTACTTGAACTCATTAAACCAGCATTGATTAACTAGAACCCTGTCAAGACTTTCAGAGATATTGCCTCTTTTCCAGGTGAAAGGGAAACCGCTATATCCCAAATCATACAAATCAGCATCAATTATAATTTCATTGAATTGATCGATAATTGAATTATTAACTCTTTAACCCTCTTTCTTTTCTTCTTCAGATGTGAGCATATTAAAATCTTCCCCCATAAACCAAGCTTCTTGCATATTGCTCCCAATGTCCCTCATATAGCTGCCCAGCTCAACCCTTGAGTCTTTCGTGCATCCTGCATAAACCAGTGTAGCAAAACAACTGAAATCACCCTTCACCATTCAGATGAGGCTGCGGAACATCATCATTCAGTATATGAACTTGAAGTTTTTTTATTCCAAAAAATACACACTTTATTGCTGCAATTACAGTAATGCTTGAAGCCCTTCCATCTCTTAAAAATTCTGTCCGTTTTTGTAAACCATAGGTTCAAAAATGGCAAAACAAATTAGTCTATGGATCCTTATTAAGTGCATAAGCCTTCTAGAGGACTGAGGATCAGCAATCCCTCTAGAATTCCATAAGAAAACATTAATCATTGTGGGTCGTCTTCTTTCTAGTAATCCTAGAAGAAGACAGGCCTCCATCAGCTGATTTCGGTCTGTGAGAAAAATTTCAATGTTCCCTTATAATGTTAAATGGATTTAAGCTGTTTATAGTTCCCTGGTACCCTTAAGTTTCTTTTCCTACCTTTTTTTCGCAAGTCATTCTTCCTCCAAAATAGTTCTTGCCATTTCAAGAGCTCCATATTTCTGATCATCCAGCGGCCCTTGCATGTTTCTTTCCATCATATCGTCTCGCCCCTGATTTCCTTTTCTTCCTAAATTGTGCCATTTTCTTTTTCCTGAAAGGCCTGTCCTAAGACGGCTAGCATAGCCTCTGAAGTTTCCTGAATTATCCCTTGATCCATCCACAGCAATTATATTGCTCGTCTAATTGCAACTCTTTCTTCCCCATCATTGGTCTCGTCAAATTGTTGTGCTAGTTGATCCCTAGCATTATGGCTTCTTGGTATTCCCTTATTCTGTAATTGTTCTCCCATCACCTCTTCTCTGTTTTCTTCTTCTATCTCATTTGGTTTCCCCCCATCTGTTTCCCCTCTACTGTTCCTGGATGGTATCAGCTCACGATGTGCTATGTAGCACCCCATTAAAGTATGTCAAAAAATTTCACATTTTCTGCAATAGTAGGGTCTTTGCTCCTCGTCCAACTTCTGCCGGTGGCTATTGTGGCTGGTTCCAATCTAAAATTCTTCTGCTCTTGGAACAGTGAAATCTTTTTTATCAAAATTCTAGCTGCAGATGGTCTAATCATCTTGAATGTTGGAGGATCTAGCTTTAAAGGCTTGGCAAACAAAGAACCAATAGAAAATAGGATATGTTTATTATATAGATGCAACTTGAGTCATGGGAACTGAACCAGATTAGCATTATTGGGGATTCAGCGCTTCAATCAAAGTCTGGGGACAGTTCTCATGGAGTGTCCTCTCCATTAATGCTTGTAGAAAAAAACTCTCACATAATCTTCTTCTCTGTTGAGTCGTATCATTATGTTTATGCTGTCAAATCTTCCAATCTTTAAATCAATCAGATCAAGTCTGGATGATTCATTTGAAACTGTCCAACCAAAGTAAATGATACCAGAGGAGAAATCCCAAACCCAAAAATAACTTTTATTAATGGGAAAATAGGATTACAACACACACACAAACTAAAAATAACATCACTAAAACATGAAAAGACGAACAAACACCTCGAAAGAGTAGCTCAAGGGCGATGGGCGTTGGCTAGGTTGATCGGGAGGGCTAGTGAGAGTGGCGGCAGCAAAGATGAAGTGTTGGGTGGCAGATTTGAGTGCAGAACAGCGGGCTGCAGGGCTGGACAGTCGGTTTGGAGGGGTTGGACATGAGGCAGAGAGGTGGGTCGGAGGCAGTTGTGGAAGGGTCGGAGTGGTGGAGCTGCTGTGGATGAAGTAGGATAAGTAGGACAGCAGGGAAACAGAAGTATGGTACGATAAATGGCTCAGCATGGTCGAGATACAGCCTAAGCACCACTCGGAGTCTTGGAGACGATCACCACCTTGGACGAGGGACAGTCAGAGCACTACCGCGACTTCGTATACAACCCTTAAAGGGGAAATACCAAGGTTAAAACTCGAATTCATATATCAAAACAAGACCTCTAACTTGAAGCACATCATCTCCTATTTATGAAGAGACTTGACCCATTTACGAAACACTAAAATAAGGAGAATAAATTCAGATTTCAAATTTGAGGATGGGTTTTAAATTAGGAAAAAGAATGAAAATCAGATCTCAGTTTTTAGGAGAAGTTTTAAATTAGGAAGGAGAATAAAAATCAGATTTCAGTTTTAGGAAAGATTTTAAATTAGAGAAGACCTAGGAAGGAAAGTAAGAAAAGAAAGAAAGGAAAGAAAAACGAAGGGAAAAGGAAAATGAGGGAAGAGGAAGGAGATGTTGGCAACCCCCATCCCTTGAGGACTAGCCGGTCCTCCCCTGAGCCCCGCGTCAGCAAATTTCAGGAGTTCTGTGAGCTTAGAGTTATCATCCTCAGTGAGGATAAGAGCCGGTTTGCCATTTTTCTAGCTACATTTTCCTGAAAAAGCCTTCACTGGCACCTCTAGCTATATTGTCATGGTAATATTGAGCGAAAATGAGAGATGTGTTGTTAAACTTATTAGGAGGAGGGCACAAAGCCGCAACATCAGCAAAGTAAGGCACATCCATCTTCAAACAGCCCACAAAGCAATGAAACAAGAACCTTGACAATGGAACAGTAGCCCACCTGAACCCTAGCAGAGCTCCTTCTTCAGCCACCATGCATATAAATCTGCAAACAAACTCAAATTAATCAAAACTTTTAATTTGATATATATAGTAAATAATCCAAATTAATCAAAACAGTTGACAATCCTTCTTCTGGTACTCATCAGCTTTTATTTATTATATCTGTAGTGGTCTCCTATTTATTGTTGCAGATAAAAGCTTATAAGCACCAGAAAAAGGATTGTTAACTGTTGCAACGACTGTAAGTTCAAGTGTGTGTGAAACATGAAATGTCCCCTCTTCACCTAATGCTTCCTGCAGCTGAGGAGGGTTTGAAAGTGTAGGTTGCTCAGCAGGGTCTTCCACCTATGGAAGTTATCAGGAAAAGTTTTAATGATGTCAAATTAGTAGGAAAGTGGAAAGTAAGGCTCATAGATGGGAGACACGTATTAATTCAACTAATCGTGCATGAAGACTACACTGAGATTTTTTTCAAAAAATATCTCAACATTGCTGGTAAACCAATGAAGCTACTCAAGTGGTCACCTGATTTTGGCCCCAAGCGTGAATCTCCTACTGTACCAGTATGGTTTAGTCCACCTAATTTTAAGCTGCACTTTTTTCACCATCAGGTTCTTTACTCTATTGGAGTCATACTTGTGGATAGTCATACTTGGGGATTCTTTGAAGCTAGATCTATCCACTTTTAACCTAACCAGATCTTCTATAGCTAGAATACTTGTTTACTTGTTAAAAGAGATATTACTTTACCTAATGTTACTGAAGTCTGGTTGGGCACAACTCACAATGGATATTAACAAGCATAGATCTCCTTATTATTCTCATTGTATGATGTTTGGGCACAATCTTGATAAATGCTATAAGTTTCATCCTAATTTGAAATCTAAAGATCAAGTGAATAAGAATGGATCTGACCTCACTTCTTTGGATATATCTGTTTTATCTAAAGGGAAAACTACCACAGAACAAGTTACGGTGTCTGAGTTAATCGCCCCTGTGGATCCTCCCTCTAAAAATACTATTTCTGCGATCGATGAGAAACTGGATGACCCTGCTGAGCAACCTACACTTTCAAACCCTCCTAAGCCGCAGGAAGCATTAGGTGAAGATGAGACATTTCATGTTTCACACACACTTGAACCTACAGTCGTTGCAACAGTTGGCAATCCTTCTTCTGGTGCTCATCAGTTTTTATCTGCCCGGCGTTCTGTTTACCAACACGATGATCAGATGAGCCAGTCTTCTGAGGAGGAATGAGAGGTTTATTCAATGAGGAATAAGAAGATTGGAGACAAACTTCAGCTTTGGAACCTAATGGATGATACTTTGGCACTTCGGGAAATGACTCGGCACCCAATAATTTGTTACCCCGCCACCAATAATTTGTTATCTGGATCTCACCCTAGAACTAGAGGCAGAGGCGGGACTAAACTGGCTCGTCACTAGCTACTCTTTTCTACGATTTTGGTACTTTTTTTTTTGTTTTC
>NW_018164757.1:191746-201950 GCF_001263595.1 Phalaenopsis equestris | reverse complement strand
AATTTTCAGGTTTATATATATATATATATATATATATTATCTATTATTTATTCTAGAAAAAGAACAAACTTTCTTAGGCACTTTCTTTTAATTATAATTATTCTCTCACTATTCATCATATTTGTCTATAAATATTAAATAGGCACCCATGCTCAATAAAGAGGATCTTGAAATTTTATCCCGACAATAACTTTTTTGTTCATGATATAAACTTCTAAAATTTGATATATTTGTGTGGGGGTGGATTTGTGTGTGTGTGTGTGTGTGTGTGTGTGTGTGTGTGTGCCTGTGTGTATTTATGTACGTATGTGTATATTTGTGCTTGTATGTCTGTGACTGTGTATCTCTCTATCTGTGTGTATGTGTGTGTGTGTCTGTGTCTGTATCTGTGCTATGTGTGCATGAGTGTATGTGCTGTGTGTGTGCGAATTTTATCCCGACAATAACTTTTTTGTTCATGATATAAACTTCTAAAATTTGATATATTTGTGGGGGGGTGGATTTGTGTGTGTGTGTGTCTGTGTTTGTGCGTGTGTGTGTGTGTGTGTGTGTGTGTGTGTTTGTGTGTGTGTCTGTGTGTATTTATGTACGTATGTGTATATTTGTGCTTGTATGTCTGTGACTGTGTATCTCTGTATCTGTGTGTATGTGTGTGTGTGTCTGTGTATGCATCTGTGCTATGTGTGCATGAGTGTATGTGTTGTGTGTGCGCACGAACGTATGTATCGGAATTTTAAATTCTATTAAGAGTTTCATTTTAATTTCTCCAGTTCTCTTGAGGAATTTACGAGGTCTAGCCACTTTTTCATGAACTGGCTCTACCTGAAACTGTTATTTAGCTATTTTTTTTTTCTTGGGCAGGTGCAGACATATATGTGTGGATCACGTAGCGACAGTGATGTAAAGCAAAAATCGAGTTGCAGCAGCATTTTACATGTAAGCAATCCTCCGTAAATGCCGTGGAAATGGAAGAAGATTTCTCCCTTCACACTTGATCTTGCGTAGGCGGAACTTGCTTATTTTAATAAAGACAAACCAGTAATGATAGACCAGCCACTTGTGGTCGTAGAGTTTGCCCATCTCGTGTAATATTTTGCGTGCGTGTGCTCTTGACTGTAGTCTTAAGCTTCTTTGTTATTTAGTTTATAGGAACATTAATTTTGTTGGAATTAATTAGCCGAAATAGACGGCTCGCAGAATGACAGTGGCACAATCCATATCCTTCGCACTAAGAATCTCTACTAAATCAGATTCTGTTATCAATTCAGAAAGTTCATATAAGTTATTCTAAAGAAGTTGTTATTCCAGATTAGTCATTCTGCCAATGCATTAGCCATTTAGCTTACCATTATGGGAATATCTTCGCAGAAGTTTGTAAAACTTTACTAAACTGACATCTACATGAAAGCTTCCTTTTGTTAATTAAATTGCTATGGAGGTTCACATCTTAGTGGATTTGTTACCGATTTTTATCTTGATTAAATCTTGATTGAGACAAATTAGTTTTTCAGGTGAATGGGCTTATAGTGATATACTAGCCATGGATGAAGAGTAGAATGCGTGTTCTTTCTGCTTTATTGACAGCAGAGAAAGCTTGTATTAGAAGAGCTTTATTCTTGGGTGGTTGATAATTGCTATGTTTTTGGATTTACAAATACAGATTTTTTTTCATATATGACATTCAAAATTTTATAAATTTTATTAGGGGGATTTACATACCATTTCTAAACATTTTTATTTTACATATCTAACATCTAAAAGACAATATTTGCTTTTCTAACATCTAATAATTTATAACCCCATCAAATATCTCACTTGCTGTTGGGATGCACCATCTCCCTCGTGGAGAAACATCCTGCCCGAACAAAGAAGCTCTCTCCTTTTACGAAGCACTTGCTGAAGCTTCGCATTGCGCGTGATCTTACTCCTCTTCATAATGGAGAAACGTTTGTGCAAACGAAATGGCTTCTCTTCGTTTATGTTTTTCAGCTGCTTTTTCTTCTGGGAACAGAGGAAAAAATAAGAGGACTAGAAGAATAGGAGATTAAAGTGCAGGAAATGATTGAATGGAGATGGAGAAATTGCTTTTCTAGGACGAGAGAATTCCACCTCCAAGGATGGGTGGTTTTGATTTTTGTAGGATCTCGTTTGACACAAAGCTATGTAGTTTCTCTTTCGGCTTTTCTTTTGATGCTAACAGAATGCAGGAATTGATAAATATTGTTTAAGAATGAAAGTGTGATATATATATATATATATATATATATTTGTGAGGAATTATATGACATTATTGGGTCTATTTGTATTAAAGGCCTAATAATTTTTTTCATGCATATTTAATCATATTATTTTACAAGAATTTTGTTTTACTTTGAAAATTTTTTAAATTTACTATGCTAAAAGGTGTATGCAATATCGATGTATTTGATAATGGCATACCAAAGACATTGAGGCCGGTAGGCAGGCCAAGGAAAAATATATTTGAAAGCGTTATGAAAATAATAGAAAGAAAAGAAAACATACATTCAGTCATTGTAGATTTTAGCGACATTGATCATGTTCAACTATGTGTGAACTTGATGATCAACCAAATGATTACAAAATACAGGAGCTAACTAGTAGCTCTAAAAAAAGTTTCACATATTGTCAACATGAATGAGCAAATTTAACTCATGATCAATATCAGGACCAACAAAAACACTATTAAGAGCAGCATCCTCTTTTGCCCAGAGATGAACAGAAAGGTTGGCTTCCCTAAAGGTATGAGACCACCTATGGATGGAATCTCTCATGCGGGTTCTCGGTCTGATGGTTCTTTAGCTTCAAGATCCTATGATTTTGGGTTTTGTGGTGGGTTTTTTTGTTTTTGTTTGTTCTTTGGCGGTTCTTATGATGGAATGATGGAATCTTCACTGAATTGTCCCTCTTATCGTGAAATTCTTGCCGGTAATCCTATCACTATATGTATTAATGTGAATAATTACTTGTTACCATCTCAATTCAAAGATAATCTGGTAGACTGCTAGTCTACTGGTTTGTTGAAGAAGACAGCAAGGAAAAATGGTAAGCCAAGTATTTTCTTTCAAGAAGATGAGATTAATCTCTTGATTGAGCCTTTTAAAAATACCGTGGTGGGTAAATTTACTTTTGCTCATCCAAGAATGGAATTGATTCGTAAATTCTTTAGTGATTTGAAATTACATGATAATTGGAACATTTGGCTTATTGATGAGAGGCATCTTATGATCCGTTTGGATAAATAAATTGATTATACTTTCGTTTTTTCAAGAATAGTTTTATTAATTGAAAAGTTTAGTATGAAAATTTTAAATAGGGTTGTGGAATTTAATCCCAAAGAAGAGCCGCCAATTGTTCAAGTGTGGTTGCAGTTTCCTAGTTTAAAACTTCATTTATTTAACAGGAAAGTTTTATATTTTTTAGGTAGCATCTTTGGGACTCCTCTTAAAATTGATCATTCTGCTTTTGCATGCACTAGACCTTTGGTCACTAGAGTTATGGCTGAAAGGGAAGTCACCTTACCTTTTACTGATTCGATTTGGATTGGAAGTTCTACGTCTGGTTATTGGCAATTGGTGGAAATGGAATTTGTGCCTTCTTAGTGTAATAACTACAAAATGTTTGGTCATACTCACTCTTGTTATTATGTGGCTCATTCTGAATTGAGGAAATCTAAAGATCTTGGAAAGACTAAAAATATTAATGTTAATAATTAGATTGTTGTTAGAAACCTTGTTATCAATAATAAGGATAACAAGGATTCAAACAAAATGATTATTAGAGTTGATAACAATAATGTTATTGTTGAACAAGAACATCAAGAAGGGTTGGTCAAGAAAAAATTGGCTTTTGCTATTGAATTGGAGATTTTAAAGAATATTGAGACTACTAGTAAAGGGGACTCTCTAGATGCTCTGGATGCTGGTTGTCTTAATGTTTTGAACTGTATAAATGTGGAAGATAAAAAGGATGGTGCTAATAAATCACCTAATGTTGGTTTTATTGATAACATTATTGTTAATGATGAAATCAACATTAAAAATAATCTAGCTCATTCTAGAGCTAATTTGGAGGAAGACTATTGATTCAGAAGACAAGGAAAGAAAATTGAAGGGATCAGGAAACTCAACTATGTAATACAGAAGTTGCTCCTCTTCATCTTGAGGGAAATTTAGAAAATTTGGATAAACATCATACTTTGACCCCTAGGAGCAATAGAGGATCAAAATTTGTTAAGGATGTTTTAGTTTCTCATATGGAATATTAGAGGCTTTGCGGATGTGAAAGACTCTAATGGATTAAAAAGTATTATCAGTTCTTATAATATCAAGTTCTTTTGTATTCTCAAACCCTTGGTGGCTGTTAAGAATAATGTTAGTCTTGAAGAAGTTTGAAAAGTTTAAATTCTATGTTAATTCTAACAATAAGATTTGGTTTCTTTGAAGGGATTTTATTGATGTTAGTGTATTGTTTGGTCATCCTCAATTTATTCACTTTTATGTTGGATGGGATAAATCCTCTTTTCTTGTAACTATGGCCTATGTTGGTTGTTCTAAACTTGTTTGATTGGATCTTTGGGAGAATTTGATCATTCTTAGCATTAATATCACCGACCTTTGGCTGGTTGGGGGGATTTTAATTATCTTTAAATTTTGAGAGATTAAAATTACTTTTCAATTAATCTCTTTTTCAAAGAAAATATTTTTAAAACCCTCGAGCTTTAGTAATCTCTTTTTCAAAGAAAATATTTTTAAAACCCTTGAGCTTTAGAGATTTATATATATATAGATATATACACACACACACACACACACACACACACACACACACACACACACACACACACACACACCTGTAGAGGAAATTACCATAAAACAGAAGTTGGTGACTGATTTAGTTGCCCATGGGGACCTCACACCTATAGAGGAAATTACCAGAAGACAGAAGTTGGTGACTGATTTAGTTGCCCATGGGGACCTCCCCAGACAATACTGTTTTTGATTATGCGATTGATGTGTTGTCAGATGGCTCTGTGGAGCGACCTACCCCTTTAAACAATATTGAAAACAATACTAAAGGATCATTACCTTTAAAGGAAAATGTTCAGACCGATAATCGGGAGAGCCTTGCAGCTCCACATCTTTGGGAAGTATCCAGTGCAGAGGCGACTATTCATACTTTACATACACTAGAACCTAATGTGGTTTCAACGATTGGCAATCCTTCTACACCAATTCTGCCACCTCATCTAAATGAGCAAGTCATTACTGTTAGTCAGGCACAAGGGATTCATCAACTTACACATGCTCAACAACCTGTTGACCAACATATTGATCAAATGAGGCTATCTTCGGATGAGGAATGATAGGTTTACTCATCCATGAGGGAGAAGAATAATGGTGACCTACTTGAGCTTAGGAATCTAATGGATGATATATTGGTTACTTCAGGCAATGGCACACAACTCACCAATTTGTTAGCTGGCTCCCTTCCTAGAACTAGAGGCAGATGCATGTCTAAACTCGGTCGTCCCTAAATTTTTGCTCGTTTGGTGGTTTTGTTTTTTTTTTTTTGGTATTACGTGTATCTTTACTTTTTTTTTTTGTGTTGCACCGTGTGGACAGGGTACCTTTCTGGGCCCACTCATACAACCTATATGTTTCCTTTCTATTTAATATATATATATATATATATCGAAGCTTGACAGACTCTCTTTTACTTGCTTAGCTTTGGGAAGATTTATATATCACTAGAATAAGTGACTACATGAATGAATATGTTTCTTTTTAGAAACATATGATTTCATATCCGTAGACTTCTTGAGTATATAAGTCTTGGGTCATTTTAATTTAAATAATTAAGATAAAATATGAATTTATATCTCAGAGATTTTTGAATGATAAAATTACTTTCAGAAAATCTAACTTTTTGCCTAAAAATATATTTTTATTTTCTGAATGAGAATAAAAAGAAGTCTTTAGAATGAAGACTTTAAATTAAGATATTAATATTATTTGTTTACAATATACTATCTCGACCACAATAAAAAACTTAGGGAGAAAAACAAAAATTTAAGGAGAAAACAAACTTAGGGATGAGAACAAGACATTATGATTGACAATCTGACCAGAAACAAACTTAGAATGAAAAAAAAAGTAACCCCTGATTTTTTATATTAACTAATAAACATAGAAGAAAACAAATCACCAAATAATTATCAAAACCCTAAAACCTTAAATGCGACAAACACTATTTTTTTATAACAATGCCCTAGGTAGCTCCAAACTGTGAACCTATGACAGTAAATGTAGATGAATACCTAGGAACATACATACCCTTGATTAGTCTAGTGTAGAAGCCTTATGTTAGTTTACTAGGTAACCAATAGATAGATTGAAGAGCTAAGGCATATAGAACAAATTGATCTACCCCCAAAGTCTATCAAGTATCTTAGAATGAAGTAGCTCATGCAATGAATGAAGATACTCAAAAAAACTATATAGAGGAAATGACCATCTTAAGTCATTGTTATGGAAAAAATGGAAAACTCTTGTTATTTCATTTGTTAATATTCCAAGGCTACCAATGTACTCGGGATGATGGAAAGCCATGGGCATCTTGATCAAGTCTGTTACTCTAAATTTTAGGTTAGTCCACCTATAGTCTCCTTTTTAGAGTTATTTATGTAAGGTTTTCATCTTAATCAAAAAATATATTACCCTTCTCCACCTTTTAGATTAAGATGTTCTTTAATCAATTCAAGTCAAAATCAATCCTATCAAACTTATCAAACCCTATCCAATTCAATTCAATCCTAAAAAGATCAAACCCAATCCTTCTAAATCTAATCTCAGTCTTAACTTAATCAACCTCATGCTATATCTATCCAATTAAAATTCTAAATCCAAACATATTCCAATCTTACAAACTTAACCCTAATCTGATTCAAACTCAGGATCAAATACAAATCCAATCAAGATCCAACTCAAGTCCAAATTGTTTCTTAAACCATATCCATTGATTCCATCTCTATACCATTTTGACTATCAAATATTGGGCTCATCCTTCAAAATTTTTGAAACTCAACTGAAGTCAACCTTTGTCCAAAACTAACCCTTTTATTGAAGTCTTCAATTTATATCAATCTATAAACATTTATTAATGAATAAAAGAGATATAAGGCATAACATTAATCAAAAGTTTTTTCAAGAATAATTCTTGAGTTTTAATGAACTATTAGGAAGCCCTCTAATAGGGATATCAAACACCAGAATTAAAATAAGCTTTATGTTACACCTGTAATTAAGGGAAAGATCTCAGTTCTGTAGATTCATAAATCATAAAGATTTTCCTCATTTGAATGATCTGATCCATTCTATGAGGATAATTATAACTTTTAAGATAGTATATTATCCGAGCATTTATATAGAAATCTTTTAAGGTCTATGGTGGCCCCCAACGAAAAAAATATCCCACCATTAATTAATGTGTTTTAATAGGAAAACCTTTTGAAGAAATACATTAAGTATTTTTATGAAACTGAAGTACCAATATCAAAACATTATTATCTACATGGCAATGCCATGTTAAAAATTTTCCTACTAAGTTTCTCGAGAGCAAGGTGCCACAACAACAATCTAGAGCATCATTGTTCTATCATGTACCTTTATAATACTATCCTCCAAAGTGTCACAATGTGATCATAAATTAAAGTTGCAGCTAAAAGTTAGAGAGTTTAGTGCCTTAAGGGATGTTTGGCTAGGATAATTTGTACTCTATTGTAAGAAATTAGCAGAGTATTAGAAAATTAAGGTTTTGGAGCAAAGAATTTAAAGTACGATATAAAGTATGAATATATTTGAAGTTTACCTCTTATCCACTTGGGCTTAAAGTACGATATAAAGTATGAATATATTTGAAATTTACCTCTTAATCCACTTGGGCTTAATTTAGAATTTAACCAATTTGGCTAAATTTAAGAATTGCTTTATTCCTTAATATGAAATATTATTGGAAGACCACCGCTTATCACCCACATCTGCTCGCAGATACTGGATGCCATCGATTACAGGCCACCACCCACCACTACTGGCCATCAATTATTGTCCACCGCCATTTAGTTTTCACCCACTGCACACCTACAACTAGCCATTGTAAGCCAACCACCATTGGTCTGGATGCCATCGATTACAGGCCACCACCCACCACTGCTGGCCATCAATTATTGTCCACCACCATTTAGTTTTCACCCACTGCACACCTATAACTAGCCATTGTAAGCCAACCACCATTGGTCAGCCACACACTACCACCAATGCCCACCATCGCAAGTTCCAGTCGCTCACCCACTTCACCTGCCGTCTCAGCCAGTTGCAAGCATCAGTTTTTGGTTGGTACTATAAAATATCACACAACACACTTCACTAACAGCTTATAAAATTTTAAATACATTTTTTTCAATATACCTAAAACAATATATATAAAATTTTAAATGCATTTGGTAGGGTTTCAGGTTTTTGGGGCAATTTCATGGTGATATTGAAATCTTCTTCATTTCACAAACTTACGGTGAGATATCTCCTTTTCACCTCTCTACTAGTTTTAATTACCTTTTGCTTCTGTTTGTTGCTGGCTTCTGCTACCTGCGGCCGTGATGCTCCCGGGGGGTTCCTCCAACTCCAGCACTCGGGAGCATTTTCTTCAATGATTTCATGACTCTTTGAACTTGGTTGGAGATTATTACTTTATAAAAAGAATAAGAAAAAATGGGAAAATCGCTATGTATATCACTGATGTAGAATCTTTTATTCTAGCTTCTTCTTGTCGATTAGTACTTGTAGGCAAGTTCACATATGATCATCTTGAAGTGGATTTAATTCGCAGAGAATTTGAAATGTTGAAGCTTAAGGGATGGTGGAAGGTTGGCATTTTAGATGGGAGACACTTACTAATCCTACTTGCTAATGATGAGGGTTATACTAGGCTATTTTCTAAAATATTTCTGCGAATTAAAAACAAGGTAATGAAATTCCTTAAATGGTCAGTGGATTTTGATCCTAAAATTGAATTGCCAGTGATACCAGTATGGATTAGATTCCCTGGTCTCAAAATACACCTTTTTAATCATTAAATACTATTCTCTTTAGCTGCAACATATGGTAAACCATTTAAAATGGACACTGTCACCTGGCTCTTGCCCTTGTTAAAAGGGATATTACTCAACCATTTTGTAACGAAATCTGGATTGGCTCACAATATCATGGCTATTGGCAACAAGTGGAGATAGAATGCCACTCACCTTATTGTATACACTGCTCTATGTTTGGTCATCATACAACTTAATGTTTTAAGTTAAATCCCCACCTCAAAGGAAATAATCATCTTCACTCAACAGGCCAACCAACTACTCTCAATGAAAATCAAGATAATAATACAATAATACCCTACAAGGTAATCCTACCACTGTTGAGCTTCATAAGACTCAGGTTGAGGGTCTGTTTGGGGCAGCTGCAAGGGTCTGTTTCTTCTCAGTAAGCTGATTAAAAATAATCTGCCGATAAGCTAGGTACGGTGGCTATTACAAATTTTTATTTTTTTTGAAACGTCAGATTGCAACCAGAAAGCTGCCACTGCACCTAGATATGTACAGAGTGAAAATGTTGTTTTCAGTATTTTGAAAACGCATAAGCTGCCAAAATGCAGTTTATCAAAACAGGCCAGGTGCGTTTTCAAAACGCCACCGCACCAAAGAAGCTGCCCCAAAGGGACTCTGAGTCTCAGAATGATGAGGTGGAGCCTCATAATGAACCAACCACTACTGTGCTTCTACCTAAGGCTCTTACCACTACTTTTATCTCTTGCTCTTAAAATGATAATATGATCCCTGTGATCCCGATTTTTTATATGTAAGGATTTATGAAGTTGACACCACTACAACACCAAAAACTTGATCCTTATATGAAAAGTAAGTTGTGTAAAATATATATAATTATAGGAAATTAATAATGAGATTCTACGTAAGTATACATATCGTTATTAAATAATAAAGAATTTTCTATTTAAGCCCCAAATATTGATCCCACAGGGAAGGTGTAAATTGGCAATGATCAGTATATCGTTATAAAGTAATAAATGATTTTATATTTAAGCCCCAAATATTGATCCCACAGGGAAGGTGTAAATTGCC
>NW_018164757.1:179413-191591 GCF_001263595.1 Phalaenopsis equestris | reverse complement strand
CTTTAGTTTTTAAACACTAAGACCAAATTGGAGATTTTAGTCTGTCACCCTAAAGATTCTCCAATTCTACACCCAACAAAGAATATTTCCTTATTTATTTGCACATAATTCCATGAATGAATTTCTCCTCCATGAAATCAAATGTGATCCTCACTCTGTTGTAGAACTCATACTCCATTTCCCGGATCATATGTTTTACAACATATTTTAACAATTCAATTGGTTAGATCGAAATGTAAATTATGTTCAGAGTTGAAAAATCATCACAATTTATTTTATATTTTAATATTGGCACATCATATTAGCTCTTCATTGCATCATATCTCAGAGTAGGGAGAAAGATAGAGGGAACTACTCATACGTCATAAGAAAGACACAATAAGACACAAATTTCATATATAAAGGAAAGTTCATACAACACTAATAAACAAACAAAACTTATCTGAAACTCTTTCTCAAAGCAAATCCCTTATGGCCTTTCCTTAGAAATGCAGGAAGAAGATATTTCTCACTTTTCTCCTTCTCCAACACTAAAGTTTCACACTAAATATCACCACACAAACTCTAAACTTTAAAAGAAAAATCACTAATGGACTCCAATATGGTGGTGGAATGAAGATGGAATATGAAGAAGGGAAAAATGGAGCGTGGTGGGACGTTTTAGAGTGAAAAGGAGTCCATCCATTTCCTGATGAATTTTGGCCTCAAATAAAGCCCAAGGTTGGTTCTCTAAGAGGTGCATTCAAAAACTCTTAAAAAATTGTCCAAAGACATTGAACCTTCTAGAAATGGGGGCTGAACCACCTTTGGCGTCGTCGGTGCTAGTCTGGCGTCGTCGACGCTAGTCTGGTACCGTTAGTGCTGAGTAAAAATTTCAGCTGTTAGGTTGTTCTATCAGAGTAGGGAGAAAGATAGAGGGAACTACTCATACGTCATAAGAAAGACACAATAAGACACAAATTTCATATATAAAGGAAAGTTCATACAACACTAATAAACAAACAAAACTTATCTGAAACTCTTTCTCAAAGCAAATCCCTTATGGCCTTTCCTTAGAAATGCAGGAAGAAGATATTTCTCACTTTTCTCCTTCTCCAACACTAAAGTTTCACACTAAATATCACCACACAAACTCTAAACTTTAAAAGAAAAATCACTAATGGACTCCAATATGGTGTTGGAATGAAGATGGAATATGAAGATGGGAAAAATGGAGCGTGGTGGGACGTTTTAGAGCGAAAAGGAGTCCATTTTTTTGATAAATTTTGGCCCCAAATAAAGTCCAATGTTGCCCAAGGTTGGTTCTCTAAGAGGTGCATTCAAAAACTCTTAAAAAATTGTCCAAAGACATTGAACCTTCTAGAAACGGGGACTGAACCACCTTTGGCGTCGTCGGTGCTAGTCTGGCGTCGTCGATGCTAGTCTGGTGTCGTTAGTGCTGAGTAAAAATTTCAGCTGTTAGGTTGTTCTATGCGGTCGGCGCTGAGTACTTCTTCAAAAATGTTATTTTGACTCCAAATTTCATCCTTTTTGCTTCCTTTAAGTCCTAAAAATCAACAACCTTCAAGAAAATATAAAAATACATTAAAAAAATTATGTATTACTAATTGGACTTTATTTGGGAAATTCAAACTACTCCTATTCCATAAAATATGGGTCTAAAAATGCATATATTTTTGGTGTATCACCCTGCTGCACCTGTTACTTCTAATGTTCCTTCTGGATTGCTTCTCATTTGCAGGATAGTGCTACTGATGTTAATGCTACCGCTGAGCAAAATGTGCAAGAAGCTGTCAATGCCCCCTCCACATTTCAAGTCACAACATTCTCTATTCTCCTAAACAAAGACATACTAATAAAATTATCTCTCCTCATGCTACTCCTATTCACACTTCTCCTGCTCTATTACATGTGTCTCTTCAAGATGCTACTAACACCTTAGAAAATGAATGTCAAGTTCAGCGACATTTTAGAAGGAAAGGTAAAAGAGAACTTGCGAAGCTTATTGATCCTAAATCTCTCAAAAAGGTATTTATCACTCTGATGGAGAGCAGGTTGTCAATCCTACTAGATCTTCTAGGAGGATTGCATCCAGACATCATGTTTAAAATCTTGATCTAGAACATTAGGGGAGTGGCTCCTCCCTTAATAGATTGAAGCACATGTGTTGGGTCAATAAAATCTTTATATTTACTATTCTGGAGCCCATGGTAATTGTTAGTACTAATAAAATTTTTAGCCACTTCAAAATTTTTCATCACTTGTGCAATAAAAACAACAAAAGCTAGATTTTATGGAAAAGGAATGTCACCCTTTCAATTGTGGAGGATGATGAGCAATTTGTTTTAACTCAGTACAAGATGGAAGATTACCTTGGCTGGGCCCATTTTTTTATGCTAGCTCCTTGTTGTAGGATAAATATCTTTTGTGCCACAAACTTGAAATTATGAGAACTGCCATTACTGATAATTAGTTTGTTGGAGGCGATTTTAACATGATAATGAAGCCTACTGAGAAGAAAGGTGGGGGAAGGTGTGACACTACTCTTATAAACCGATTTTGTTATTTTATCTCTCAATCTGGTCTTTTTGATTTGGGATATGCTGGTGCCCCTTTCACATGGAGAAGGGGATTGCTTTCTCAAAGGCTGGATAGATTTTTGGGGAATGGTTCTTTCTTAAGCCACTTTCCTATCGTGCATGTTCAACATTTAAATTCCGCCTCTTATGATCATAAACCTATTTTGTTAACTTTAGCTGTTAATGACAAATCTATTATCTCTCATTTTAAATCCTTTAACATTTGGACCACTCGTGACTCTTTTTTGAGCTTGGTGCAGCAGGCCTGGAAGATGGAGATGGTTGGCTCTCTTTGGTACACTCTTTGGCAACTACTTAAAAGAATTGTTGCTTTTCTGAGAAAGTGGAACCTGTAGGTTTTTGAGAATGTTCATTCCAAAGTTATTAAGGCACAAAGTGTTTTTGATCAACTGGAAACACAAGATGTTTGCACCTCTGATTGGGTTGACTCCATGGCAAATGGACAACTAAATCTCCTTACTGCTATTAATTTGGAGGAGGAACTTCTATAGCAAAAGGCTAATGATATATCCTTTATAGCGGGGGACATAATACTAACTATTTTCATGATACTCTTAAGAATATAAGGAACATCAATAACATCTTGAAAATCAGAAATGGGAATGGTGAAACAATAACTAACATGGAAGAAATTGGTGAAAGTGTTGTTCATCACTTCACTACTCTCTATCAATCTACTGTGCACATCACCTCTATAGACTCTACTCTCTTTTTGAATGATAGAGACTTTATTAATTCCTTATCCTTATCATATATCCTCGATGAGAAAGAAATCTATTATTATTTTCAATCCAATAATCCAAACAAAGCTCATGGATCTGATGGTTTCTCCTCCTCTTTCTATTTGTATTCTTGGAGTATTATTAAGAAAGAGGTCATTTTAGTTATTCAAAGCTTCTTTCTTGGTGAGAATCCAGGCAATTACTTTAGCTTTGCTACCATTGTGCTCATCACTAAAACTAATGACAAACTACCTGGGATAATTTTCATCTGATGTCACTTACCTCTGTTACTCTAAGGTCATAAGCAAAATTCTTGTCACTAGACTACAACCTCATCTCCCTCATATTATATCTCCACAACAATCAGCATTCATCAAAGGAAGGGAGATCACTGATAATATTTTGTTGGCCCAGGAAATCATTGAGGATCTTGATAAAAAATGCAGAGGGAGAAATATGGTTATCAAAATTGGTATTAAAAAGGATTTTGATACTATTAGCTGAGGCTTCATTCTAAATATTTTGACTGCTAAAGTTTTCAAGAATGACTTTTGTATGCTCATTAAAAGGTGGCTGGAAACCAATCACTACAGTATGCTTGTTAATGATAAGGCTTATGGTTTCTTTCCTCCTCTCAGGGATATTAAGCAGGGAGGTTCTCTCTCTCCTACTATGTTCATTCTTGCTTTTGATTTCTTTTTTGGCTTATTAATTGAGCACAAGTCCAACACCCACACATACAATACTCTCACAAATCTAAGGTCTTGGTTAGTCCCTTGCTTATGTTGATGATGCTATTATCTCTTCTAATACATGTAAGAATGTTGTTAAAGCCATTATGAATGTGTTAGAGGAATTTCAAAATTTCTCTGGTCTGCTCTTCAATAGATCTAAATGCTCTCTTTACTTTGGTAAGTACGTTTCCACTCACATTGAAAATTGGGCCACTGACTATACTTGCTATAAAATTACTAAGCTCCCTATTAAGTATCTTGGGGTGAATATCCTTAAGGGTAGGAGAAAGGAAAATCAACTAGATGAGGTGGAAGATAAAATTAAATCAAGGATTAATGATTATAGAATCAACTTTTTTTCTAATGGTGGCAGGCCCACCTTGCTTAAAAGTGTGCTTTGAAATTTACCACTTTATGCTTTACAAGTCATTAAAGCTAGAAAAAGCACCCTGAGAAATCTAGAAAGCCTTTTTAATAAGTTTCTTTGGCTTGGGTCTTGTTGTGACAAAATTTAGACTAATTGGGATAGGCTTTCTATGCCTCAAACATCTAGAGGTCTTGGCTTTAAAACTCTGCAACAAATTGTAGACATCAATATGTATAAACTTTGGTTTAAATTTCAGGTGGGGGAGTCCCTTTGGGCATACTTTGTCTATCATAAATATTGTCATACTGCTCACCCCTCCACTGTGGCTTGGAAAACTGGAGATTCCATACTCTGGAAGGCTATAATTCTAGCTAGAACTATAGCTACTCAGTTTATTTATTGGGAAGTTGGAGACGGTAAGATCTTCTTTTGGCATGATCATTGGGGCACATCAAATTTTACCACTCTCCCACATTCTAATATTGATTCAAACTTGCTGGTCTCTGATGTTTGTGATAGTGGAAATTGAAATATCAATATGTTGTGGTCCTTGGTGGGAGATTTAGCTCCTTATGTGTCTACCACTCCAATTCTTGCTGGTGGAAGAGATAAATCGGTGTGGAAATTCCTTTCCACGGGTTCTATAACCAAAATGCTATACAGACATACTCACCAATATCAAAAATGGAAATGGAGCTCTTCCATATGGCATCCCTTTATTTCTCCTTCTACCTCTTTTTTTCTCTGGAGATATTTTCATTCCTTCTTGCCTTTAAATGACATACTTAAACTGAAAGGGTTGAAGCTGGCATCTATTTGTTACATATGTAAGAGAGAAGCTGAATCATACCATCATCTAGTTTTTGAATGTTGTTTTGCTAGTCAGGTTTGGGACACTTTTGGTGGACTCCTTGGAGTCTACTGGCCACGTCCCTTTAGCTTGAATAAGCCACTTGGGGATTGGCAAGATGTTACTTCTTTTCCTACTAAGATGAAATATTTTCCTTTAATGGTTCGTTTGTTCATCTGGCTTGCTCAAAATGCTTATAAATATCACTCCTCCCCCCCTCTTCTAATACTATAGTTTGCTTCATTATGGCTAACTATTATAAAGCTGTTAGAGCTTTAAATAATGCTACTGCCATATATGTTTCTGATGGAAGCAAAAGACCTGTCTTGGTCAGATGGTTACCACCTTTTTCTAGTTGGTTTAAGGCCAACATTGATGCTAGTTGGTCCAATATGGCAACATGTGCTGGAGGGCTATTTAGAGATTGTTATGGGAATTTTCAAGCATTTTTTGCTTCACTCATTATTGTCTCTACACCTCTTGAGGTTGAATACTCTGTTGTTTTATTGGCTTTAAAGGTATTTGTCTCTTATGTGTCATTATAGAAACTGATTCACAATGTCTTTATAATATCCTCATCAAGAAATCCAAGCCGGTATGACGCATAATTTGCTTATTACATCGCATTTATAATGAGATAGATAGCAATCAGCTTCAAATTCTTTTCACTTTCACCTTTAAATAGGGGAATAATCCTACTGATTGGGTTTCTAAGCTAAATTTATTTGATGTCCTGGTTGGTATTACCCCTCCTATTCCTCTTAAAATTTATATTCTTAGTGATATGATGGACACTCCTTACTTGAGGAGCTAAATGAACTTCATGCTGAATCTGTCTGTTGTCCCTTTTGGTGATGTTAGAGCTTCTCCATTGGCTTTTCTATGCCAACACTGATTCTCTTAATGCTCACCTGCTGCACTGTCTCAGTTCCATGCCCTTTTTGCTCTGTATGGCATGTCCTTGTCCTACATTTTAACCTGTAGGACCATTTTTAGGTCTCTCACATAGCTATAGGAATGTTTGATTTTCCTATCTGGAATGTTGTTTTGTTGTATCTTTTCTTATGTGATTTTCTGGACTGGAATTTCCCTTATTACTCTGCATGGTATTTCTTGCATCACAACCTGCAGGATATTTTCTCTTCTCAGCTCCATCTTCTGCAACTTAACCTGCAGACCTATTTTCTAGTCTCTCTGTTTGTTGTTCAATTTTTGAACATTCCTATATGGAATGTTCTTTTGTTACAGCTGTTATTAGATGTTTTACTGGACTGGAACCTCTCTTACTGCACTGCTTAGCATTTCCTGTATCTTATTCTGTAGGATTTTCCTGCTCTCATATTGTTGTTGGGGTGTTGGATATTCCTCTCTGGAATGTCTTGCTAAAGCTGTTGATTGGAACTTTTCTTATATATATGTATGTATCTACTTGCATATATAGATGTATACATATGTACACATGTATGTGTGTGGGCTACCAAATCAGTATTGGTTTTGCTAAATTTGCTTTTTGTTTTGCTTACTAGCTGGGGTTCATGAGGATTGCCATCTGGTTTCTTCACATCTATGCTAAGCATTTAACATTGAGGCAAGCTGATTTTGGTATGAAGTACTGATACACCTACAATATATAGTCTTTTTAGACACATTTTTATACCTATTTTTAAGATATTGAGCTTTAATGGAAGGTATTTGTGTGTTTTTCTTTCAGGTACAAGTAAAAAGGTGAAAATGTTAAAAGGAGTGAAAAAGGATCAAATTTGGAGCAAAGATGGTGCCGGTGAAACAGAGAAGGCCGAGCTTAAGCGCGGGGGCCCCACACTTATATGCAAAATGCAAAAGGCAGTTATTTGACGGGTTAATTCATTTTACCAAATTTTGAAGGGACATTTGAGGCATCTATTGGCTAAAGGGGTGGTTATGACCACTAGAAATGAAAATATAGTTAAAAGACTTGTGAAAGGAGGCATCCCTTGGAAAATACATCGAATCAGAACACATTTTGAAGAGATACGAGGGCACCTCTTGGAAAATTATAAAAGAAGGAAGTTAAGAGAAAAATAGGGAAGTTCTGAGAAGTTATGAAATAGTTTGTGGGAAATAGTTCGTGGAGAAACTTTTGGAGAGATTTTTCAGGCACCACAAATTTATTTTATCCTTTTTTTTAGTTTTATTGTGAGAGTTAAGAATGTTATAAGAGAGAAGACATTCAGAGGAACTTCAAGAGTTTGGTAGAGGATTTGATATAAGTTTTTATCTTTGTTTTTAAACTAACTTAAAATGATAAGTAATTAAAGTTTTGGATGGAAGTTGTGGAGAGTATTAATCTTTAATGTTGGAAGAAGTTGTGATAATTTAATTACATGTACTTTATTTACTTCTTAATCTGACCCATCTAGATGTTCAAATTTTTTGTGAGAACATGTAAGAATCAGGATGGTATTGTCTCAGTCAACAATTGGAAAGGATCACATGAGGTTGTATGAATGAGAATGTAATTCATATGATTTAGTGCAAATAAATAGGGAAATAATCTTTGAAGGGTGTAGAATTAGAGGACTTTAGAGTGAAAGGCTAAAGCCCCATACTTGGTTTATTATTTTAAATTCTGAAACGAGATGTTAGACCTCAGGTGGAGGGGATCGAGGAACTTTAGAGTGAGAGCTGGTTTCTTCCCTGCCTAGCCGGTCTTCAGAACTATTCAAACTTTGAATTATCCAATGTTCTTTATAGCATCTCTAGTAAGGGTAAGGAATAATATTGCTCCTATTTGGCACAACACAATTTGTATACTTCCACAACAAAATTCCTATACTTATTACTGATTCATGATAAGGAGAAAGATATTTCATATTCAGTGTTTTTCTTTTAATAAACTCAAGTTATATTTAGAATTTGTTTCTATTTTGTCAAAATATTAAAAATTCCAAAAAGAATTGAATTTTAATTACTCTAAAAATATCTATAGTTTAATTAATTATCTTTTTTTAAATATAAAGTTTATTATTTAGAAGTGCATATTGTGAACACTCCCTGTGGGTTCGATATTCGGGGCTTAATAAAAAAGTCCTATATTACTTGATAATGGTACGTATACTTGCGTAGTATCCCACTATATATATAAATTAAAAAGATAAATTATTATTTTCTCAGGATCAAGTTTTTGATGTTATTGCAAAGTAGGAGAGTAAGTCAATATCAAGTTTTTGGCATCGTTGCCGGAGAATTCAAAGATTGATTGAAAGCAAATTTTTATTTTAGAAAGTTTTATTTAAAGTTTAAGAGTTATTGTAGGAATATCTTATTATAGTATTTTATTTTTGTGTGTGTTTTATTTTATTTTATTTTATGTTAGTGTATGCGTAGTTTTGATTCTGAAGGACTAGTACCCTACGATTCTGAATTAGAGAGAACTATTAAGAAAATTAAAAAAAGCAAAAAAATTAAAAGTTTTTATAAATCTAAAAAAATTACATAAATGACAAACAAAACCGATCAAAATGCTAAAATTCATCAAGAATTTAGACCTTTACGAGATTATGCCAACCCTACCGTAAATGAACTTCATTGTAGTTTTCAAAAACCTAATGTAGTAGCCAATTCATTTGAACTTAAACTTTTTATTATCCAAATGGTATCAAATGACCAGTTTGGGGGATCACCAACAGAAGATCCAAATTTGCATCTTGCCAATTTTTTAGAATTGTGTGCACATTTAAATATGATGGGGCACAACACAATATGCATACATCCACAACAGAATTTCTATACTTATTACAAATTCATGATAAGGAGAAAGATATTTTCATATTTAGTGTTTTTCTTCTACAAAAACTCAAGTTACCTTTTTAATTTTATCCTATTTTTGTCAAAATATTAAAATTACCAAAAATATTTAAACTTTCTTTACTGTGAAAATGTCTTTAGTTTAAATACTTATCTTTATAAAAATAGAAAGTTTTCCTAAAAGTGCATATTGCATATCAGATTGGTTAATAATTCAAACTTTTTATAATGGATTGGCTGAATCTCTTAGATATATTATTGATGCTATTGCTGATGGTTCATTGATGTCAAAACTATTTCATGACACATGTTTTAATTAAAGAAATGACTACCAATAATTTTCAATGACCTTCTGAGAGGGTAAATCCTAAGAAAGTAGCCAATATTCATGAATCTGATGCATTTACTCTGTTAGCAAATCAAGTTGCTGCAATTTTAAGGAAGTTAGAACAATTTCGAATGAATTTTTCTCAACCAATTTCTATGATTGAAGAGAATTTATTAGGCCAAATATTAGGCCAAATTGTAAATTCTCAAGCATCATTAGAAACTTTGAATGCCATAAATAACAAATAAAATAACCCATATTCAAATTATTATAACCCAGGTTGGAAGATTCATCCCAACTTCAATTGTAATAATGCTACAGGTGGTAAAAATCAGCAATGGGGGGAACAATCAAGTAAACTCATTAGAAAACTAGAACAACCAAGGGAATAATAATTATATATCTACTTATCCTCCAGGTTTCAATAGTAATCTACAATTTAAGGAGAAGAAGTATAAGTGATGTTACAAATGGGAAATCAATTACAAAGTCAAGGAGCTACAATTAGAAATATTAAGAATAAACTTGGGCAAATAACAAATTCAATAAGTAATAGATCCCAAGGAACACTTCCTAGTAATACTGAATCAAATCCAAAAGACCATAATAAATAGCAAGTAAAAGTCGTTCAACTTAGAAGCAGAAGAGAGTTGAAAGATAGGGTTCAAAAAGAAACTGAATTATTGAAATAAGTAATTGAAGAATCAAAAGAGGACACTCCAAAAGATTCTGAAAGACTTATTTCTCTATTTCTCCACTTAAAGTTGATATGGAAAAACCACCTCATCCATTTCCTCACAGGATTCAACAACAAAGGTTGGATAAGCAGTTCTCAAAATTTTTGAAAATTTTAAAGAAGCTTATAATTAATATTCCATTAGCTGAAGCTCTAGCACAAATTCCAAGTGAAGGATATTCTCAGTAGGATATTCTTAAAAGGAAAATGAAGTTTAAAGATAATGAAATAGTTGCACTTATTGAGGAGTGCGATGCTATAATTCTGAAAAAGCTTCCTAAAAAGCTTAAAGATTCTGGTAGCTTTACAATTCCATGTGCAATAGGAGACAAGTTTTATGGAAAAGCTTTATATGATTTAAGAGCAAGCATTAACTGTCATTATCAATATTTAAAAGATTGTGATTAGGAGAAATAACCCCTACTACTGTAACTCTGCAGTTAGCAGATCGTTTGATAATGTACCCTAAAGGAGTTATAGAAGATATCCTAGTGAAAGTGGATCAATTTATCTTTCCTATTGATTTCATTATAATGGATATGGAAAAAGATAAAGAGATGCATGTAAAAGGTAAAGATGACAAATACAAAAGGTAAAGATGATGGATGTTATAAGATATCCGAGGGAATGCTATTTAAAAACTAATAATGAAGAAAATTTTGAAGTAAAAGATTTGGAACACGAGCAAGAAGATGAATTAGATCAATGTGAAGATCTTTTTAAGGAAGAATCAAACTATGTTCGAGAAAGTTTTGAAATTTTGGACACGATAAGAAAAGATAAATAATTTTGTCCACAGAAAAAGATAAATAATTTTGTCCATCAATTGAAAAAACCTCCAGAACTTGAGGTGAATTTACTTCCTCATCATCTACAATATGTCTTTTTAGGTGATTCCTCTACTTTACCAATTATAATTTCCTCAAAGTTAACGATGGAAGAAGAAAAAAGATTGATGAAAATTTTGAAAAATTTTAAGAAAGCCTTTGGATAGACAATAGTTGATATTAAAGGAAGCAGTCATTCAATTTGTATTCATAGAATTCACATGGAAGAGAACTGCAAACCTAGGGCTGATCCTCAAAGGAGATTGAATCCTATTATGAACTAAATTGTTAAGAAAGAAATTTTAAAGTGGTTAGATGCTGGAACTATCTACCCTATTTCAAATAGTGCATGGATTAGTCAAATTCACTGCGTTCCTAAGAAAGGAGGAGTGACTGTGACTATGAATGAACATAAAAAATTAATACAAACAAGATAAGTCACAGAGTGGTGAATATGCATTGATTATAGAAAATTAAATCTTGTTACTAGGAAAGATCATTTTCCACTAGTCTTTCTAGATCAAATGTTGGATAGACTAGCTGAGCATAAATACTTTTGTTTTTTGGATGGTTATATTGGTTATCACCAAATTTAAATAACTCCCGAGGATCAATAGAAAACAACTTTTATTAGTCCTTCTGGCACATTTGCTTTTAAAAGAATGCCCTTTGATTTATGTAATGCCCTAGCTACATTTCAAAGATGTATGATGGTAATTTTTTGTGATTTATTTGAAAAAGGGATTGAAGTGTTTATGGATGATTTTTCAATGTTTGGAACTTCATTTGAATCATGTTTAGAACATTTATCAAAAGTTCTTAAGTGCTGTGAAGAAATAAATTTAGTCCTTAATTGAAAAAATGTCAATTTATGATAGCAGGAAGGAATTGTATTAGTTCATCATAGGACATCAAATATCAAAAAATGGTATGGAAGCAGTTTCTGCTAAAGTTCAAGTGATCGCTAATTTACCTTATTAAAAAAATGTAAGGGAAATAAGGAGGTTTTTAGGAGATGTTGGATTCTACAGGTGATATATTAAAAACTTTCCAAGATTGCTAAGCCTTTATGCCATTTACTGAAGAAAGATGCAATTTTCAATTTTGATGAGGAATGCCTAAAAGCTTTTAGTTTATTAAAAGAAAAATTAATCACTGCACCAATTATAGTTTCACCAAACTGTGGAAAACTTTTTGATTTGATGTGTGATGCTAGTGATTATGCTAT
>NW_018164757.1:160214-178457 GCF_001263595.1 Phalaenopsis equestris | reverse complement strand
TGGAAAAGTCTGTGAATCCAACAAAAATGGATTGGTCAGCCAAACTTGACTATGCTTTGTGGGCTTATAGGACTGCATACAAAACTCCCATAAGAATGTCCCCATATAGGCTAATATTTGGGAAAGTTTGTCATTTACCAGTTGAACTCGAGCATAAAGTATAGTGGGATATTAAATTATTCAATTATAATTTGAAAAATGCTGGTGAGAAAAGATTATTACAATTAAATGAGCTTGAAGAGACAAGGAATGAGTCTTATGAGAGTGCTAAGATTTACAAAGAAAAGATGAAGTTGTGGCATGATTGAAGGATTCTTACTAAAAATTTTCAGCAAATGCAACAAGTTTTGCAATATAATGCAAGTTTAAGATTTTTTTCAGGCAAACTTAAGTCCACGTGGATGGGCCCATTTATTGTGATGAAAGTTTATCCTTAGGGAGTTGTGGATATCAAAAATCTTAAAACTGAAAAAGTATTTAAAGTGAATGGTCATAGACTGAAACCTTATTTTGTAGGGGATCAGTGTAAATTTAATGATCAAATGATGTTGGGTCAACCAGAATAAACACTGGTCATGTCAGGATGACGACGTAAAATCAATCGCTTTGTGGGAGGCAACCCATAGTTATTAGTGTGTTTTTAGCTTTGATTGTTGTTTGTGTGTGATTAAGAAAATTTAGGATAGTGTTTTTGACACTATTATGCGTTAGTAATGATTTTAAGACTTTATTTAATGATCTAGACATGCTAGAATGAGTATTTAGACGTTAAGTTGACTGGTGCAAAATTGAGCACTGGTGCTTAAGCGCCAATATTAAAAACTTAAGCGTGGATGTTAAAAACCATGTGTGAAATTCAATTTATAGAAGCTTTAATCGATAATTGATTAACTTAAACGTTCCACGACAGTTTTAAGGGTTTTGTGATGGAATTTCACCCCAAAATCATTTTTAGCCCTAAAAGTCTAAGAGAAAGAGAGATTTTGAGAAAAGGTCTTCATGGGAGTTGGATTTGAAGAAAAAGGAAGAGGCCATGAGCAAGAAATTCATTAGTCAAAGTGCACAAGAGATATATAACAATTTCTTAGCCGTTAGTATTAAAGGAATAGCAAAAAAGATCAACAAAATTGAGACTAGGTGGCTTTACTTGAGACAAAGGTAAATGAAGTTAATGCACATCTAGAGCATATTGGATGACAATTAAAAATGTAATTTAGCCATACTAGTTATATATAGTAAGCAGATAAGGCGATGTATCATAAGCAGAAAAGGATTGAAGAAGATTGTATCAGAGCTCGTCATCACCGTCCGTTTTATCAACTCTATATTTCAAATGCCTAAGGAGAGACTAATGAAAAACTGGAATTTGTTCCAACAAATGAAGAATAAAATTAAACTCAAGAATTGAATTAAGTTCAGTGTTAGAGTTTGTTTGTTAGGAGTCGTTGTTTTTAAGTGTTAGTGTTAAATTTTGTTTTTATTGTTTATGTCTTTTATGTGTTTAATTGAGTATGTTTGTTTAGTGTTTGTATTTAAGAAAATTTTCTCATCTGAGACTCTTTGGAATGAGAATTATGTGTTGAATGTTTCTTGTAATAGTTTGTAAATATATGTGTTTATTTTTGTGAAAATTTGTGTTATTTTAGCCTCGAATCAAATTAGTTATATTGAATAATTTTGAGAGAGAGGAGAGTTAAAGGAGAGGAAAATAATCATTTAAGTGTTGTAAGACCATTTAGAGGTGGTATACTTAGGTTAATAGTGCATTTTAATTAAGTTCAAAAATATCAAAAAGCATGCACGGGCGTCTAAGCACCACATTCTCGTGGTTAAGTCTCGTGCTTAAGCGCGATATAACCCAGGAGGCAGGCGCCTAAGCGCCACTTATCCGCGCTTAAGCGCTGGTTCACAAAAACTGATTCACGAACGATTAAAGGTAAAAAATAGGAGTAAAAATGGCCATTTTTACTCCTATCGTCGGCTTATTCCTCTCAAGTTTGAGATTTTGAAGTTAGGGCAAACCTTTTTGTGGAGATTTCTTGGTGGATTTGAGCCAAATTGCTAGATTTGGATTTCTTAAGGTAAGAGCTTCACTTCTATGTAAAAATTTTGGATTTTCACCATGTATTTTGAGTACATTTGGAAAAACTCAAAAATCACTATTCATGGTGAAAAGTGAAGAAAAATCTATAAAAATTGCATAGAAAGTGTAGTTTATGCTTATAGGAGTTAAGTTTAGTAGATTAGACTTTATTTTTGAAGTTATTATGGAATTTTGTGAAATTTATAGAATGGCCCCAAGAATGAAGAGGAGTAAGGGAAAGACCCACTTTGATTTGAGCAAGTTTGTGAGTTTAAAAGCTCAGGACAGATATGGTGACACTCTACAGTCAAGAAAATTGATTCCTGAGAGGTGTTTTAAAAAATCAGGTGGATCCGTGGAAGATTTGATCGTTCGCCGACAATGGAAACGATTCTGTTGTTTTTCTGTTGTGGCTGTGATATCTGTAGTACGGGAGTTTTATGTAGACTTTCCTGAGGTGGAAAAGGATCGAGTCATGGTCAGAAGCAAACTGGTACCTTTTTCACCGGAGGTAATCAATATTATCTACCATTTACCGCCTGATACTTTATATTTTTATCCAAACTATAGTCCGACTGAGATGGAACTGGATGAGATTATTTCATATTTGAATTTTGTAAGGGGACTCTGGAAAATTACAAATGAGAGGAGAGTCAACTTTTCCACTTCAAATATAAGTGCACCATCGAAGGCATGACCCTACTTTATTTCAGCTCGTTTGTTACCGACAAATCATCTTAGTGAAGTTACGAGGGAGAAAGAAACGTTGAATTATTATATTCAGGAAGGCAAACTTATCAATATTGGAGCTTTGATTTATCAGACTATCATCAGTTCTGCCACTATTGCTACTACTACAGGTCTGTGATTTGTTTCTGATTTTCTTCCTTGATCTTTTCTTTGTGTGAGTAGGCTGGTGTGAGATATGATAGCTAGGAAGAAGTGCAAGAAGTGCTGCTGCCTCCAAAGCCAATTACAAGTGTAAATGTGAAATTGTATTATGAGCACTCTATTTTTTGTTGGAGAGGAGGATTTTCGAGATGTTATGGAATGTCAACGTTTGCTGCATCCACTTCTGCTACTCTACATCGAGACCATCTACCTCACGAACATCTACTTCTAGAGGTGAGTCTACTAAAACTTAGGATCAGTTATTGCAGAGGATGGTGGATAATATTAATTATACCGCAGATAAGGTTCAAAATCTAGAGCATTTTATAGAACATATTGATGGGTATGCTAGAAGGCATAGTGATTATGAGGAGAAATTTCACTCATCTTTGGAAAGCCTCATTAGGGGTAACCAAGGAGTGGAATTTCCTTCATATCCAAAATACCCTGATTATATGCCTACAGTTGTCTGGAATAGAGGTGATTTAGATGATCAGGAGGAGGACTAAGTTATTTTTATATTTGTAATATGTGATGGACTACGTGGTTTGGACTTGATACATTTGAGTTTATGTGCTTGTTTGGACTATGTGATGTGTTGAACTTTTTATTTAAATATTATTATAATGTTTGTGTTTTGTTAGTATTTTATTTTAAATTCTAGGGTAGTAATTGTTGTTGTGTGTTGAGTAATGTGTTTTAGTTAGTTAGGATTGAACTTATTTCTATGTCTTTTGAAAAGTTGAAAATCTTGCTAGTTTTAATTATAAACTTTAATTTCACAAAATTGCTACTCTATATTTTTCTTTTATCTTGTTAGTGTGTTTGTTTTTATGTTTAGATTGTGAAATCAAACTTAGTGTGTTTGTTTGTTTTTATGTCTATACCCACTACTTAGAAGTCTAATGAATCTCTACATGTTGAATTAAAATTAAAATGATAGAAAATTGATCAAAAATTAATTTTACTCCTATTTTTAGTTTTATACTTGTATAATTAGGGTATAAAAATTCCTGTAAGCATGTTATTTTAATTTTTATTCCTGCTTAAATGTATCTGCTGCTAAATTGTTTAATCTTGTTAAAAATTTAAGTTTAGGGGGGGGAATGAAAAATATTTTCAAAATTTAAATTTTTTTTGTTCTCAAATGTGCTATAAGTGACTTTGATTTGAAAAGAAAAATGATCGTGTATATGAAGTTATATTAGGGAAGTAAAAATTGATTATAGAAATGAGTAAGAAAATTTAGTTAAAATTCATTGTAATGAAAAAAAAACTTTCAGTTAAAGTTTTTTAGTGTAGAAAATGTTAAATATAGTGTAATTATCTTTAGTAAGAAAAATTGTATTTTTGAAAAATTTAGAAATTTAGACTTTTATTTTTAATACTTAACTTAAATAATTTTCAAAACTAGTATTATATTTTTAAGTAAAAGATTTATATCAAGACTTTGCTTTAGGAAAGGAGAAGTGGAATTCAAAACCATTAAAGGCCTATTCAGATATAAAAAAGGAAAAAGAAAAAAGAAAAAAGAAAAAGAAGAAGAAAAAGAAAAAGAAAAAAAAAAGAAAAAGAAAAAAAATTAAGGGAGGAGAAGCATGAGGATTAGTGCCTAATCAAAAAAATTTTCCACATTTGATCTTTTTAAAGTATAAGACTTGAGAAACTCTTAAGCTTAATGATATAATACAGTAAGTAAAATTATTTTTAATAAACTTTTTTTAAAGTGGAGATAATAAAAGGACTAAATTCTATATTTGGAAAATCTACAATATTTTTGAATTAGATAAGAACTCATATTTTCATATTTCTTAACATTAAAAATTTCTAAACTTTAAGTTGGTATCATTTACTAACTATTTTTTTCTAAATTGGACTATTATATTTCTAAATCTAAATTTTAGTAACTCCAAAAGAACCTCATATACATTTCATGCTTATTTAGTTTTTAAAGATTGAAGTGACACTTGAGGACAAGTAACATTTTAAGTTTGGGGGATTTTGATACACCTAAAATATATAGTGTTTTTAGACACATTTTTATACATATTTTTTAGATATTGCACTTTAATGGAAGGTATTTGTATGTTTTTTTCTTTCAGGTACAAGTAAAAAGGTGAAAAATGCTAAAAAGACTGAAAAAGGATCAAATTTGGAGCAAAAATGCAAAAATGGTGCAAAAGTGTTTTGGAGCCTAAGCGCTAGAGTGCCGATGAAATAGAGAAGGCAACGCCTAAGCGCCAGAGGCCCCGCGCTTAAGTGCTAGAGGCAGTTATTTGACGGTTTAATTCATTTTATCAAATTTTGAAGGGACATTTGAGAGACCTATTGACTAAATAGTGTGGTTATGACTACTAGAAATGAAAATATGGTTAAAAGACTTGTGAAAGGAGGTATCCCTTGGAAAATACATCGAATCAAGTCACATTTTGAAGAGATACCAAGGCACCTCATATAAAATTATAAAAGAAGGAAATTGAGAGAAAAATGGGGGAGACCTGAGAAGTTCTTGAAATAGTTAGTGAAGAAACTTTTGCAGAGATTTTTCAGGCACCACAAATTTACTTTATCCATTTTGTTTTTTGTTTTATTATAAGAGTTAAGAGTGTTGTAAGAGAAAAGAGACTTAAAGGAACTTCAAGAGTTTGGTGGAGGATTTGAGATAAGTTTTTATCTTTCTTTTAAACTACTATTGGTTTTAGTTGAGACTTCTTGTTGGTTTGACAATGATTTCTACTTTTAAATTAAAGCGTGGTTTTATTTTCACCATGAATTCTAAGTAGTTTTCTTTATCTTTCTCCTTAAAATGCTAAATAATTAAAGTGTTGGATGGAAGTTGTGGATAGTATTAATCTTTAATGTTGGAAGAAGTTGTGATGATTTAATTCGATGTACTTCATTTACTTCTTAATCTGGCCCATCTATATGTTAAAATTTGTTGTGAGAACATATAAAAACCGGGATGGTATTGTCTCAGTCAACAATTGGAAAGGATCACATGAGGTTGTATGAATGAGAATGTAATTCATATGATTTAGTACAAATAAATAGGGAAATAATCTTTGAAGGGTGTAGATGTAGAGGACTTTAGAGTGACAGGCTAAAACCTCCAATTTGGTCTATTATTTTAGGTTCAAATAGGAGATGTTAGCCCCTAGGTGGAGGGAACCGAAGGAACTCTAGAGTGAGAGCTTGTATCTTCCTTGCCTAGCCGGTCTTCAGAACTATTCAAACTTTAAATTAACCAATGTTCTTTATAGCAACTTTAGTAAGGGTAAAGAATAATATTGCTCCTATTTGACATGACACCATTTAAATACTTTCAAACAGAATTCCTATACATATTACTGATTCATGATAAGGAGAAAGATATTTCATATTTAGTGCTTTTCTTTTACATAAACTCAAGTTATAGTTAGAAGTTATTTTTGTTTTATCAAAATATCAAAAATATAAAAAAGAATTGAATTTTAGTTACTGTAAAAATATCTATAGTTTAAGTAATTGACATTTTGAAATCGAAAGTTTGTTATTTAGAAGTGCATATTGTGAACACTCCCTATGGGTTCAATATTTCGGGCTTAATCAAAAAGTCCTATGTTACTTGATAACGATACATATACTTGCATAGTATCCTTATATATATATATATATATATATTACAAAGTGAAATTCTTATTTTCTAAGGATCAAATTTTTGGGGTTGTTGCAAAGTAGGAAAGATAAGTGAAGAATATAATTGCATACATTGTTATACGGTTGCATATAAACAGTCGGGATCAAGTACTATGGCTCCAGATTCTCACTTAGAATTTCTCATGTCCGTTATAATGCTCACTGGACGTAGTTGTGGTTTTCCTGCTTCCATATGATGTTTATGGCCTACTCTTTGAGGGGTGTTAATTCTGATACTTCTCATGGATTATGTTTCTTATCCATAATCACTAGGAGGTTGTTTTGCTGGTGTTTTCTTCTTGTTTCTTTCAATTGTTGCAGGTCCTTTATTGCAGATTATCTTGACAAGGATTATTTTGTCACTACATGCCTCAAACTTTCCTTCGAAGAGCTGCATGGTTGCTAGTTTCCCCCTCTTCTTACTGATTTCATTTTTGGTTTGTTCTCTATTCTGGCTTCCTTTTATTTGGAGCAGCTCTATAGGTTGGTCTATCTGTTTTGGAGTTATCTGCTGTGAAAACTCATTTGGTGGGTGTTTCTAACTGGGAGTACTATTGTGAAGCAACCATTTTTGTTCCTATTTTTTTTCAAGATTGTTTTTATGCTTACTTGCACAGGTATACTTGTTTTTGGCTCTTTTGTAATTTTTTGGGGTATACTTGTATTTTTTCTAGATTTTTTTGTGTGTGTTGTACTGTGTTGTACTGTGGGTGGTGGAACCTCTAGGAGTGAGTTTAAATGTAATTTGGGGTTTTTAGACTGGGGATCCACCACCGTTCCCCCCCACCCTTTGGTAACTTTCCTTTATATTAACACGTAATATATATAAAAAGTCCTGTGCTTATAGTGAGCCAAACAACTTTAAAGTAATTTAAATACAATAAATTACTTTTGCATTACATTCATTTTACACTATATTACTTCCAAACAAACAAAACAACCCCTTGTGTTTATCTCTAGCACCATAGTGGTAATACTAGTGCTAAAGCAGCCTACCACTACCACAAAGCACCTCAGTGCCATAAAATATCAACTATTGAGGAAGAAAAATGAGAACTCGATGCCGCAAAACTTTCTTTGATTTTCATAGTGTTGCTCCTTTGTCATAACACTAAAACCACAACATTACATCATGACCTCAACTAGCAATTAATTCTAATAATTTTAAGGGCTTAAGAATAATAATGAAAATTATTGGAATAGACCATAGGCTAAAAGGGCAGTAGTAGTAAGAGCAATTTTTTGAGTGTGTGTGTGTGGTGTGTCTTGTTTTAGAAAGAGAGATAATTTAAAATTAGAGGGTGAGGATGATGGTGAGAGTGCAAGGAAATGAAGAAAAGAATTAAGGAGAAGACTTAGAGATAAATTCACTGAAGAAACAAGGAGACCATAATGAGGAATCTCGGTGCCTTTATTCTAATCTTTTTATTTTTGAATAACTTATATTGTGTAGTTATGGTTTTTTTGCTTAAATTGAGGAACTTTAAATGTGTTTTGTCTAAAATAATGTTAGGCAAAATATTTTGTTCTTTAGGCTTATAATTTCTAATCTTGACTCCATGTCATTATGAGTCTAGGAATTTAATTTGACCAAACTTGTTCACATTTTTGTTTCTTCCATATCTATTGAATGTAAATTTTAGATTTTTACAGTCCAAATGAAACATAGGAAGAGAGAATGATTAAAGTGTGGTAGGATAGACATATCTCTACAAACGTTTTGCAATCAATAGAGAAATATAGACCTTATTCTCTTAGAAGTAGAATACATAAACATATGATTGATATTTTTAGTTATTTACAAAGGATAGAGAATAAAACTATTCATGATTTTAAGTTAATATTTCTTTAAACTTTTGATGTGTTGAGGTCTGATCCCAATTTTCTTTATATATGTTAATGCGATGTATGCAATTTTATTTTTAATTTCCTTAATTATAATTCTTACTTTACAGCAAAGTCAAAAACTTGATCCCAAGAAAAAGCTAGGTAAATTCTTAACTTCTAAACAAATAAGAACACAGTTATAATATTTAAATATGGGAATATTTAAATATGGGATATTATTTTAAATATGGGATATTATGTAAGTATACATATCATTATCAAGTAATATATGACTTTTTTATTAAGCTCGAATATCGAACTCACAGGGAAAACAACAATATTCACTTTACAAAATAGGAGAAATTAGATAATAAAATTCTACTTAGCAAAATCTTCTTACTTAAATTCTAAATGCTATAATATAAATGAAAGTTTGATTCTTTTTCTAATTTTTGATAATTGAAAATAAAGTAAGCAACTAACTAATTTAACTAGATATTTGCAAGTTGAAGGAAATATAAATAAAATATCTTTTTCCGTATCATGAATCAGTAACAGTATAAGAATTCATAAAATATCTTTTTCTGTATCATGAATCAGTAACAGTATAAGAATTATGTTGTGAAACTTTTCTAATTGTGTTGCGTCAAATAGAAGCAATAATATTCTTTACCCTAACTAGAGATGCTATAAAGAACATTGGTAATCTATAGTTTGAATAGTCTTGAAGACGGGTTAGGAAAGGAAGATACTATCTCTCACTCTAGAGTTCCCGTATCAAAACCTAAAACAATAAACCAAATTGGGGGCTTTAGCCTGTCACTCTAAAGTTCTCTAATTCTTTGGGGGCTTTAGCCTGTCACTCTAAATTTCTCTAATTCTTTACCCTTCAAAAATTATTTCTCTATTTATTTGCACTCAACCCCATGAACTACTTTCTCATCAATGAAATCAAATATGATTCTTATCATTTGTTGACTGAAACAATACCATCTCAGATCTTACATGTTCACACAACATGTATTAACATCTCAATTGGCCAAATCAATAAGTAAATGAAGTACAAGGTTTAAATCAAAAGAACTTCTTCCAACATAAAGACTAATACTTCACACAACTTCCCTCCAATACTTAATCACTTATCATTTTAAGGAAAAAGATGAAGAAAACTGCTTAGAATTTATGGAGAAAATACAACCACACGAGTTTGAGAATAGAAATCATGCACACAAACAAGAAGTCTAAATTAAAAACCAAATGTAGTCACAAAGATAAACACTTATCTCAAATTCTCTCCACCAAAGTCTTGAAGTTTCGTTGAATCTCTTCCTTCACTTACAATACAAAATACAGCACAAAATAAAAAGAAAAGTGGGCGGCGGCAGCATCATATGTGGTGGTTGGCACTGGATCAAACTGGATGGATTTTCTCTTCTATGCATGATCCGAGTCTTCTTTTATAATTTTTCAAAAAGTGCTTTAATCTCTTCAAAATGTGCCATATTCAATGAATCTTTCAAGAGTTGCCTCCTTTTAAAAGCCAATTGAATGTATTTTTGTGTCCATTAACTATTTCTCATGTTTTCACCAAGGGTTGATTCAAACACATCTTTAAGTCATCCAAATTCAATGAATCATCAAATAAATACTTTTGGTGCTTAAGTGTGGCAAATTCAATGAATCATCAAATAAATACTTTTGGTGTTTAAGTATGGGGCACCTAGCTTAAGTGTGGGGTACCTGACGCTTAGGCGCGACTCTCTCTGTTTAACAGTCTAAGTACCCAGTCCTGGGTGCTTAGACGCCTCAATTCATTTTTCGCACCTTCTTCATTTTTGCTCCAAATTTGATCCCTTTTCTCTCTTTTCACCATTTTTCATCCATTTGAATTTAACTGAAAGAAAAAACACACAAATACCTTTCATTAAAGTGCAATATCTCAAAAATAGGTATAAAATATGTACATAAAGACTTTATATTTTTATTGTATCAAAATCCCCCAAACTTAAAATGTTATTTGTCCTCAAGTGACACTCCAATATTTTAAAAACCAAATAAGTAGATTATGTATGTGAGTTTCTTTAAGATATTTCTTTAGAAGTTACCAAAATTTTGTGTAGCAATATAATAGTCCAATTTAGAAAAAATATTAGTAAATGAGACCAACTTAATGTTACCAAAATTTTTAATGTTAAGAAATATGAAAATATGAGTTCCTATCTAATTCAGAAATATTATAGATTTTTCAAATATAGAGTTTAGGCATTTTATCATCTCCGCTTAAAAATTTTTATTGAGCATAATTTTACTTACTATATAATATTCTTAAGATTAAGAGTTTCTCAAGTCTTATACTTTAAAAAGATCATATGTGGAACCAATCTTTGATTACGCACTAATCCTCAAGCTTCTCCTCCTTTTTCAGCTTTGCTTTTCTTTTTCTTTTTTATTTTCTTTTTCTTTTTCTTTTTTTTCTTCTCTTTTTCTTTTTCTAACAGTTCTCCTCCTTTTTCAGCTTTGCTTTTCTTTTTCTTCTTTTTTTTCTTCTCTTTTTCTTTTTCTAATAATGATTACTATATCTGGATAGAGTGGATAGACCTTTAATAATTTTGATGTCCACTCTTCCTTTCCTAAATTAAAGAGTTTATATATTTCCTTTACTTAAAAACATGATAATAACATTTGAAAATTATTTTCAATAAAGGAAATTTAAGTTTTGAAAATAAAAGTCTAATCCTTCTACATTTTTCAAAAATACAATTTCTCCTACTAAAGATAATTACACAATATTTATCATTTTCACACTAATAAAAATTTAACTTTAAGTTTTTTCTTCATTACTATAGGTTATAACTAAATTCTCTTACTTATTTCTTTGTTCAAGATTTTACTTCCCTAATATAACTTCATATACATGGTCATTTTTCTTCAAATCAAAATCAATTCATTTGAAGTACATTTGAGAATAAATAAACTTCAAGTTTTTAGAAAATTTTTCATCTCACCCCCTCCGCCCTAAACTTAAATTTTTAATAAGATAAAACATTTTAGTAATATATATATAGAGGCAGCAATGAAAACTAAAAATAACATGCTTGCAGGAATTTTTACATCCTAAATACACAAGTATAAAAATTTACAACAAGAGTAAAAATTAAATTGATCAAATTTTAATTTACTTAACATATAGAGATTCATTATACTTCTATGCAGTGGGCAGTGGAGGATAACATAAAAGTAAACAAACACACTAACGAACATTCAGAACTACAACATAAAGAAAATATCTGGTAGTAAGTTGAAAATTTTAAACATGAAGTTCTTAAGTAAAAGTTAGCAATATTATATACCTTCCTAAGATTCAGGATTAAGTTCAACATGGACTAACTAAATACACTAAACAACACAGTTAACATAATTACTACCACAAAAACAAAAGAACTACTCACAAAAACATAAATACATCACAACAATGTCTAATAAAACAAAACACAAATGAAACTAAGAGTCTCAACTAAGTAAAACTTAAAACAAAACAACAATACAATATAATTGCACCACAAAAAGTTCACAACAATACACAAAAAAAAAAAACTAAACTGTAGAACTCAATCTAGTCATCCTCCTCCTCCTCAACATCACTCTCGTCACTATGCCAAACAGTTGTAGGCTCATATGATGGATATTTTGGATATTGAGGGAAAACTACACTCTGGTCACCTCTCATGAGGTTTTCCATACATGAGTGGAATTTCTCCTCATAATCACTATGTCTCCTCATATGTCCATCTATATGTTCTACAAAATTTCCTAAATTTAATACCTTTTTAGCGGTATAGTTGATGTTGTCTAATATCCTTTGCAATAATTACGACTGAGAATCAAATCCATAAGTCTGACTTTGTGATGTCGAAGCACATGAAGTAGAAGCTCAAGAAGTAGAAGCACCTGAACTACTAGAAAATTCACCTCTCCAGCCAAAAATTGAATGATGTAAATAGGATTTCACATTGACACTATTAATGAGCTTGAGTGGCTACAGTATCCCCTTGCAATATCTCCTACCAATTATCAAATCTAACTCCAGCCTGCTTGCATAATAAAAAGATCAAGGATGTGAATCCCAAACCTGTAGTAGTGCTAGTGACGATAGAACTTGTGATAACATCATAAATCTGAGCTCCAATGCCTATGGGCTTGAACTGTTGAATACAATAGTTCAAGGTTGCTCTATCTCAAGTCAATTCATTAAGGCGATTTGTAGTCAGCAGACAAACAGAAATAAAGTAGTGTCACGCCTTCACTGTGGCATCCAACTTCAAAGTGGGGAAGTTGACTCTTCTTTCATTAGTAATTTTCTATAATCCCCTTCCACCAGTCAACGATGAAATAATCTCATCTAACTCCTCCTCGTTCAGACTATAGTTTGAATAAAAGCATAACTTGCTAGGGGGAAATTAATAAAACCAATTTATTACCTCTGGCAAGAAAGGTACTATCTTTCCTCTAACCATGACTCCTTCTTCTTCATCCTAGAGGAATAGAACTCCCGAACAATAGAGATAAAGACCACAACAGAAAAATAATAAAATTGCTTCCACTGTCGGCAAACAATTACATCCTCAACAGCTCAACCTAGACTCTTAAAACACTACTTAGGGATCAATTTTCTCGACTGCAGTGCATCGTTATATCGATCCTGACCTCTCGAACTAACAAACTTGCTTGAATCAAATTGAGCTTTTCCTTTACTCTTCTTAATCCTTGGGGTCATTTCTAAAAATCATATAAAATTCACAATAAATCCCAAATTCAATCAAAATCATTAAACTCAATTTCTAAGAGCTTAAACTGTCAAATCTATGTATTTTTTGTAGATTTTTCTCAAATTTTCACCATAAATATTGATTTTCGGTCAAATCCATAATGTGCTCAAAATACATGATGAAAATAAAAAAATTTTACATAGAAGTGAAGCTAATGTGCTCAAACTTTATGGTGAAAATAAAAAAAAATTCATAAATAAAAAAAATTTCACATAAAAGTGAAGCTCTTACCTTAAGAAGATCAAATTTATCAAATTTTTCTTCAAACCACCAAGAAATCTTCAAATTAGAGGATGCCCTAATCTCCAAATAGTGAAATCGAGAAGTAGGGGACGAAGTCAAGGGAAAAAATGGGGTTTTCAGACAAAAAATTCACTTTAAATCATTCGCAAACCTACGCTTAAGCGTGAATGGTTCGACGCTCAAACCCCACTCTCTTGGTTTTATATCAGTTAGACTGACCTTAAGCGTGAGGTCTTGGCGCTTAGGTGCCAGTGCAAAAATTTTGACATTTTTGGTTTTAAGCAACTTGCACTTCTAGCCTAAGTCATGACTCCTAAATGGTTTTATAAAATTCAAATAACTATTTTCTTCCCTTTCAACTCTCCTCTTCCTCAAGATTCAACAATCTTAACCAATTCAATTCAGCACAAATTAACACAAAATTTCACACAAACAAACACTTATATTAATTCACAAATAATTACAAACATTTTCATTACATAGATTCTCAATCTAAAGAGTCTTGGATGAGATAGTTCCTAATGCAAACACTAAACAATCATAACATTAAAACACTCTAAACTAACTTAACATTAATAAACAAACACTAAACACACAAACATTAAACAAAGAACTTAATTCCACTCTCCTTCCTGTGGAATGTATCTCGGCCTATCGTTAGTCTTCCTTGGGCATTTGGAATGTAAATCTGATAAAACTGGCGGTGATTAATAACTCTGGTTGAGTCTTCTTCAATCTATTTGTTTTTCAGATACATAGTATTGTCCGCTTCTTCCACAAAAGTGGTATAACTAAACTGCATCTTAAGTTGCCATCCTATATGCTCCAGATATATGTTAACTTCCATCACTTTTGCTATAATTGTCCATCACTTTTTCTATAATTGAAGCAACATCAGCCTCAATTTTAGTGATTTTATCCACTATTCTTTTGATACTAATGACTAAGAAATTATTAAATAACTTTTGTGCACTATGACTAATGAATTTCTTTCTCATTACTTCCTCCTTCTTCAAATCACTTTCCTAAGATGACATCTTTCAAAGAAATCTCACTCTCCACTTAGAATTTAGGGTTAAATTGAAGTGTGGTGAGACTTCTCCTCTTACCCTTCTATTTATAAGCTTTAGATCATGCCTAAAACCTCCAGACACATTCTCAAACCATGATCCCATGTTTAAACCTACTATATCACGTTTAAAACTTCTACAAATGTTTTAAAAATTCTAGAAATTGACATTTTTCATGTTTAATAAACTGTCGCGCTTAAGCGTTAGTGCTTAATTTAGCACAGCTCATCTTAACGTCCAATAACTCATTCTAACATGTCTAAGTAATCTGTTAAGGTCTTAGATTCATTCCTAAATCATTATATATTCAAAATACTACCAAGATTTTCTAAATCAAACACAACAACATAATATTCAAAACAAACACACCAATAACTATGAGTTGCCTCCCACAAAGCTATTGGTTTAACGTCATCAACACGATGTAAATAGTGCTTATTCTGGTTGGCCCAACAACATAGGATCATTCAATTTATGTTGATCCCCTAAAAAGTAGGGTTTCAGCCTGTGACCATTGTGACCATTTACTTTTTACTTTGAATATTTTATCAGTTTTAGCATCTTTGATATCCACAACTCCATAAGGATAAACTTTTATCACAACAAATGAGCACATCCACCTAGACTTAAGATTGCCTGTAAATAATCTTAACCTTGCATTATATAGCAAAACTTGTTGAACTGGCTCAAAATTCTTAGTAAGAATCCTCTGATCATGCCACATTTTCATCTTTTCTTTATAAATCTTAGCACTTTCATAAGATTCATTCATTATCTCTTCAAGCTCATTTAATTGCAATAATATTCTCTCACCAGCATCCTTTAAAATGTAATTAAATTCTTTAATGGCCAAATATACTTTATGCTCAAGTTCAACTGTTAAATTACAAGCTTTCCCAAATATTAGTCTATATGGGGATATTCCTATATGAGTTCTATATATAGTCTTATAAGCCCACAAAGCATAGTCAAGTTTGACTAACCAATCCATTTTGATTGCATTCACAGATTTTTCCAATTTTATTTTAATTTCATGATTGGATAATTCAACCAAACCACTTGTCTGGAGATGGTAAGCAGCAACAATTCGATGGTTAATATGATATTTCTTTAATAATTTCTCCATCATTTTAATAATTTCTCCATCAATAATTTCTCCATCATTGTATTTCTGAAATGACTTCCCTCGTCAGTTATGATCACTCTAGGCATCCTAAATCTACAAAATATATTTATTTTTAAAAACTTTGTAATACTCTGAGCATCACATCGAGGTAAAGCAAGAACTTTTATCTATCTCAAAATTGAGAAAACTTATTCGGCAAATTCTACTACTAACAATATACATAAATTTTTGAAAGATTGTATAAATGGTCCAATAAAATCTAATCCCCAAACATCAAATATCTCAACTTCTAACACATGATTGAGGGGCATCTCATTGCTCCTAGAAATATTACCTACTCATTGACATCGATCACAATTTTTTATATAAGCGTTAACATCTCTAAAGATTGTAGGCCAATAAAATCCAGATTGCAAAATTTTGTATGTTGTTTTATCAACACCAAAATGTCTCCCAAAATTAGAATTATGACATTTTTGGATAATTTTATAAGTTTCTTCTAAAGACACACATCTTCAAATAATTAGATCATTTCCTTGTTTATATAAAAAGGGGTCATCCCAAAAATAAGTATTAGCTTCAAGTAAAAATTTCCTCTTCTGTTGCGATATCATTCTATAGGGTATAATATCACTAACAATAAAGTTTACAATGTCGACATACCATGGAACACACCACACATTAACATTGAACAATTATTCATCTGAAAGATGTTCATTAATCTCTTTTTCAAAATTAAGTGGTTTTTCTAATTCAAGTCTGGACAGATGATCAACAATTTGATTCTCAACTCCCTTCCTATCTAATATTTCAAAGTCAATTTTTTGCAAAATAAGGATCCATCTTATTATTCTTAGTTTTACATCCTTCATTTTCATTAAATACTTAATAGCAGATCAGTATGTGAAATACTTTAGTTCCAATCAAGTATGAATTAAATTTATCAAAAGCATGTACTACTGCTAATAACTCTTTCTTAGTTGTGGAATAATTAATTTGAGCTTCATTAAGAGTTCTACTAGCATAGTAGATTACTTTGAAAATCTTATCATGTTTTTATCATAAAATAACTCCAATAGTATATTCACTAGCATCACACATTAATTCAAAAGATTTTTTCCAATCTGGTGAAACAATAATTGGTGCAGTGACTAATTTTTCTCTTAATAATTCAATAGCATTTAGGCACTCATATCAAAATTAAAAATTACATCTTTTTCAAGTAAATGACATTGAAACTTAGAAATTTTTTAAAAGTCTTTAATATCCCACCTGTAGATCCAACATGTCCTAAAAAACTCATAATTTCCCACACTCCTAATTTCCCACACACTTGTTGGGTAAGCTAAATTAGCGATCACTTGAATTTTTGTAGGGTCTACTTCCATACCATTTTCTGAAATTTGATGTCCTAAAGCAATTCTTTCTTCTACCATAAATTGATATTTTTCCCAGTTAAGGACTACATTTGTTTCTTCACAACGCTTAAGAACTTTTGATAATGTTCTAAAAATGATTCAAATGAAGATACAAACACTGAAACATCATTCACTTCCTTTTTTTATTAAATAAAAAAATAGCCATCACACATTTTTGAAATGTAGCAGGGGCATTACATAAACCAAAAGACATTCTACTAAAAATAAATGTACCGTAAGGACTGATAAAAGTTGTTTTCTCTTGATCTTAGGAGATATTTGTATTTGGTGATAATCAGTATATTCCGATATATCCATCTAGAAAAAAAAAATATTTATGCCCAGCTAGTTTATCCAACATTTGATCTAGAAAGGTTAGTGGAAAATGATCTTTCCTAGAGGTGAGATTTAATTTTCTATAATCAATGCATATTTGACATCTTGTCTGGTTGGTATTAACTCATTATGTTCATTCATAGTCACAGACACTCCTCCTTTCTTAGGAATGCAGTGAATTAGACTAACACAAGCACTATTTAAAATAGGGTATGTAATTCTAGCATCTAACCACTTTAAAATCTCTTTTTTAACAACTTCCTTCATAATAAGATTTATTCTCCTTTGAGGATCAGCCCTAGGTTTGCAGTTATCTTCCATATAAATTATATGCATACAAATTGAAGAACTTATTCCTTTTTATATCAGCGATTGTCTATCCAAAACTTTTTTGTAACTCTTCAAAGTTTTCATTAAACTCATTTCTTCTTCTATAGTTAAATTTGAGGAAATTATAACAGGTAATGTTGAGGAATCACCTAAAAAGTTATACTTTAAATGTTCAGGAAGTAACTTCAACTCAAGCTCAGGAGGTTTTTCAATCGATGGACAAAAAGATTTATATTTTTCTGTAGTGTCCAAAACTTCAAAACTTTTTTGAACATAATTTCAATCTTTCTTATAAAAATCTTCATATTGATCTAATTCCTCTTCTTGCTCGTGTTCCAACTCTTTTATTTCCAATTTTTCTTCATAAGTTGTTTTGAAATGACATTCACTTAGATATCTTATCACATTCATTCTATAT